>NW_008704501.1:2203414-2204625 GCF_000326865.2 Helobdella robusta | reverse complement strand
TCACCTGCCACTGTTCGACATTTAATCAATATTATATCATCTATTATTGATAATGTGAATTATGGTCAACCAGTTGTTATTACTGCAGATCAACCAGTATTTGCGATTGCTAAGCAACTTCAGTGGAAATACCCTGATCTTTATGGTGAGGATAAAATGATTATAATGATGGGGGGACTTCACATTGAGATGGCTATTGAAAATATGATTGGAAAGTGGTTATCTGGAAGCGGTTGGACCGAATTATTTTTCAAGACTGAAATCGCAAGTTCTGGACGTAGTGAAACGTTGCTTAAGTCTTCACATGTTAAAAGAACTAGATACGCTCATGAAGTTAGTATTGCAGCACTTTACATTCTAAGAAACAACGCATATAGAGATAACCAAAAAACGGCAGTGGAGTCTCTGGAAACATGGGTGGCTCGAAGATGCAAAGAATCTGCTCAGTTTTTATTTTGGCAGACGACCATAATTTTGGAGGGCATATTACTTAACTTTGTTCGTAGCATACGTACTTCTGATTTCTGTTTATTTGTCCAAATGCTCGAAGAGCTTTGTCCTTGGTTGTTTGCTTTAGATCTTATTCATTATTCACGATGGCTTCCTGTTTTCATAAAAGGGCTCAAAGAACTACCAGTGCGACACCCGCAAGTTTATGAAGCATTCCAGAAAGGTCATTTCACAAGTAGAAAAACTAATGCTGATTTCTCCGCAATTTCCGATGATCAATTGCATGAACAAAATAACAAACTAATAAAAGGATGTAGTGGAGCTATCAACAATTTGCATAATAATGATGCTCTTCTTAAATGGATGGTGGCCGGTCCGGAAATCTCACGAATGATACATGATTATGACCAGATTCCAGTGCACAATTTGTCTAATAAAGTTCCAAATCGGTGTCATCATGAATGTTCAGCAAGCTTTCAATCTCGATATATTAGTCATGTTTCAAAAATGGTTAAATATATGCAGGAAGACGGCAATCCATTTTCTGAACAACTTTTGCAAACTATCGACAACCAAAAAATTTTAATGTCTCAATCTGCAGAGAACTCCGTTAGACAAGCGGAACAAAAAGGAATCAAGCAATATGAAAATTTTGTAAAAGAACGTTTAATTTTCGGTCAAAAATCTTTTTATGATTCATTGTCTAAAAACAATTTTGAACTATTTCATGGCCCTAAAAAGACATGTACAAAACTAAGCTA
>NW_008704501.1:2155955-2201397 GCF_000326865.2 Helobdella robusta | reverse complement strand
CAACATGTACAAACTTTGATAAATAGATGTCCCAAATCAGATAATATTTTGGATGTACTAGATGAAAATGGATGGAATGTTTTGCAAAGAGCCATCATTTGTAACCTGCCACAGGTAACTTAAAGATATTTTGAAGTCTTAGACAATTTAAAATGTAAATTGAATGGCTCATTTGAAATATTTCATAAAAATGCGATTTTATTTGATTATAATTAATTATATAATTAATTAATTTTACATTTTTAATTATAATGTTAGGTAGTACAGATTATTATAACCAGAGGGTGTGATTTGAACTCTGGAGCCTGTACACTTCCTCTTCATCTTGCTACTAAATGTGGACATGCGGCTATTGTTCAGATGCTGTTGGATAATGGGGCAAGAGCAGACATTGCAAAAAGGGTATGCTACCCTGTTAATCACTTGAAATCTGCTGCTGGATCTGGTAAATCTGTAGCTAAGTTTCAGTGCAAAGTTAGTTCATTTGTTATTTTTTGTAGTTGATCACTGTTTTTTTCAAACCAAAAGCTCAAAAATATTTGAATATTATTTGTATTATGATTTAAACTAATGTTACAATTAACTATTAAATAATATAATACCACTTTAGGTGACTACTAAGAATCCATCCTTTCCGATCTCATATGCATTTCCTAGTGATCGTCATGAAGTTGTGAGTGTTTTGTTGAATCATCGATGCTCAAAAGAGCTAATAAAAAAGGAGTTTTTGTTGCATGAAGCATGCAAGTTTCGAGCTAAGAAATGTCTTAAGCTGCTAGTAGATACTCTTCCAGAGCAGGTGGTGTGTGCTAATTTGCTTTTCAATTTGATTTTATTTGTATGAACTTTAATTTAATTTGCATGATTTTCTATGACAAGTGACAAAATTCTGATGGAGTTTATTGGGATGTCATCAAATTATAACATAACTAACAAATACATTTTTTATATTTTCAACTAATTAGGTAAACGTGAGGGATCGAAAAGGTCTCACCCCACTTCAACATGCACTTCAAGGCCACAAAAATCGCGAATGTGCTGTTATCTTGCTGGAAAGTAGTGCCTACTTTGATGAGGAAATTTTTGAAACGGAAGCAGGCACTCTTTTACATCAGATTTATATTTCTGATGACACCAGTTGTATGTTTCGTCTAACTCAACTAATGCTGGATAAAGGACCTGAAGATTTGGGCATGATGGTTACTAAGGTATTCATTAATTTAATTAGTGCTCTTTATTTTCAATCAAATCTAGTGTTTTCAATTGTAACTCTGTTTTAATTCAAAACTCTGATGTCCATTTTTGACATCAGAGTTTGTATTCACAAAAGTCCGAAACCAGAGAAAGAATTTTTTACTTAGAATAAATCTGGTAAAATTTACAGCTTTGCACATCTTGATATATTTTCTTTTTCACTATAGTAAGGTCTTCTTTTTGTTTTGTACCAGTAACTTGGCACTCCTTGTTACCTTCCTTTTCTTGCGTGGGCTAAGCAGAGTTTTAGGTTTTTTTAGCCTCATTATTCACTACATTTCTTCATTCAGTCATTTTACACGTTCAAATTCACTTATTCTCTACTCACCTCATCACTTTATTGTCAAAGATATTCTTTTAAATAAAATTTGCTTAATAATTTTGACTGATGTTTAAAGTTTCTTCAATGCTTTTCTGAATGTGAAGAGATGAAGCTGAGGTCTACTGGCTTTATTTTGTTGATTTGTGATTTGATTGATTTTATTAGTATTAGCTGTTTTTGTTAGTTTTGAGCCTGTTTTTTATTTGAAAAAGGACTGTATCAATTTGAGTGATTGACATTGGCTATAATTTCTTTTTGTTAGAATAGCTATTTTCAGTTGCTTAAGTTTTTGTACAATTTGACATTCTCAGGTCAAAACATTGTTTTTGCTCTTTCTCATGCTTCTCTTCATTTTATTCTGCTAATTATAGAATTATATAATAATTTAATCAACAAAGTTCCTCTTTTATAATCGGGTGTATGTTTTGTGCTAATGTGATATTTCTGTTACTAGGTCAAAAAAATAATTTTTTTTTATGTTATTTCAACACAATCTTCTGCCAAATTAATAGTTTGTGTAATAAATTAAGTTAATTATTCAATTGTTGTATTGAACTTTCAGAGTGATGGCGATACTTTGCTAAATAAGTTATTCAAGCATTACGGAAGCGCAACTCCAAGGGAAAGAGATCTTTACATCACAGAGGTTGGATCATCATAGTTTACAAAGTTATTATGAAAAATATTCAGTATGAACTATAACGTTTAAAAGGTTCGCAATTGTGCTAGACTCCTGGTAGAACATGGATGTGATCCTAACCAAACAAATAAAAAAGGTGAAGGAGCTTTGCATAGTTTGTTGACTCACCACAGTAGCAGGCCATTGTTCTACATGAGGGATAGGTTTGGAGTGGCTCCAGTTTATCTAAATGGTCTATTGAATAGCATGATAGCCATGCTGACTGATCTTCTGGACATGGGAGCTAACCCCAACTTGATGGCACCTCCGAATGTTGTTTCTCCTCTCTACTACTTGATGCGTGTCATATGTGCTATGTCGCCTCCGTTACTCAGTGCCACTGCAACTGAAGTATTTATCAACCAATTTAATTTATTGCTCATTTCTTTTAAATAAACTTAGATAAAAATTCCCATTTGTAAAAATGTGCTATAAGTTGTTAACAGCATCAGGTAAGCTTATCAACCAATTAAAATCACTATAATCTGATTTACTATTGATAATGTCAAACAATGAATAATGTAAAAACATGGTTATAAAGTACATTTTTGAATATATTTACTAAAATTGATGATTAATAAGCTATATTTTCAAATTATTGATTATAAGGTAAAAGAAATTGTTGACACTCTCTGTTTCTATGGAGCTGATCCAAATGTTATAAATGCAGTTGGAGAAAATCCGATAACTTTACTTTTGAATTCGTTGAATAGATGGCTGTACAATGCAGTTGATGACAATGACAGATTAGGTGTCCTACTTGGTTTCACCAAGGGTCTTCTAGGTAGGAAAATGATATAAAATTATTTATAACATTATTATTTTTTTGGGTTTTATGATTTATAGATTAAAATGGGCTTGTTTTTTTCTCTGTTGCTGTGTAAAACATGTTTTTGTACAATTGTTTTAGAGTTACTTCGGTTGGCAGAATAGGTGTAAGTAAATTGTAAACAAAATTAAAACGTAGGTTGATTTTAATTATTTTTTCAGTTTTCTGCATTGTTACTTTTATCAAAAAAGACAATTATATAATGAAATGTCATGACAAGCATCTTAAAAATAAAGTTTTTACAAAGAATGTTGAAGGTTAGATAATTCAAATTGTTAAAAGTGCAAATTCCATACAGACTATAAAGTTATGAAAGAGTTTTAGAAGAATAAATATGAAAGGGCAACAGGATTTAATTGAGCTTTTTCTGAAATGTTCGCTTACTTTCATTGAATTTTCATTGTGTAATAAAAGGGATTGAATCTTCTGAATTAAGCATTCAAAAATCATGAAAACTAAGTTTGAATATTCCAAATAAATCAGAATTATTTTGTCTGTTCATTTTAAATCCTTGCATTGTTATCTCAACAGTAATGTTTAAAGAGGTTTATGAATTTTCCATCTTTTGGTTTATTAATAAATTTTGTTTATTGGTGTGAACAGATAATTCAATCCGTACCAGATTTGTTATAGGTATGAATTTGACAAAATAGAAAAAATTATATATCAAAACGTACATTATACTTTTTCAAAAATAGTTTTAAAAAAATAAATTTTAAAATGTTGACGATAAGCTAACAAAACAAATTACTTACTTGACAGACACATTCTTCAAATATGGTTTAGATCCACAAATAGTACTTCGTAAAAACTTGAAACAGCTAGTCATCATATTTAATTCAGCTATACTGGAACCTTCATTTATCCATTATTTGAATTTGCTCATTCGGACCATTATAAGAGCTGGAGGTTTGTTTTATTTTTAAATATCCTCGACTTAATATATTGGTTTAGCGATATGTAAATCATTCCCTTCGTCAGAACATTGCTCTTTTATGTTTCATGCGTTCTTAAAAATGTGTTTGCTGTGAACATTTTTATAAATGTTTAAATTCAAAGGCAACCCAAATTTGATAAATCCGGAGGAGCTGCAAAGCACAAATAACGGCGCTTCGACGTCGGCCGCATCTTCAACACCGATGATGGTGCATCGACAAGTCACTCTGTCGACATTTGCACAACGTCAAAATGTATCGTCGTCATCTACCTCACGTCACTCAAATTCCAGACACAACGTGTCATCATCTGGTAATGACTCGGCACAACGGCCACAGCACAACTTTCCACCCAAGTACACAGTCAGTTACTATTTATCACGAGGGTTGTACATTCATGCCCGCCACAATAATATAACTGCGTTTGAAATTCTCGACGTGTTTTGTGCTACGTTGTGTCAAGCGCATCTTACACGCTTTGTTGATGGAATATGCTCTAATCTAGACCACGAGTTTGAACAAGGGCCAAGAAATACGCAAGTGCAAGCCAGAATTCGAGCACTCAGTTCTGAACCTAGAAAACTGAAGCAGCTTTGTCGGATTTCAATCTGCAATGCCATTAACTGGAAGGTGGATCAGCATGCCAGCACACTGCCACTGCCACAACCATTGAGGGAATACATCTACAGTCTTGTTGAATAATTATTACTACCCTCTGACGTTACTGTTTACATTCTATTTAATAATAAAAGTGGGGGTGATCTCATCATTTGTTGCGAGTTCATAGGAAATCCATACACTCGTTCTGTACAATGCTTGTTTTGGAACAGTTTATCTCATTCCATTTTCTTTAGCAGCCATACTACACAGTAGTCGATTAACGATCTATCAGATTTAAATTAAGAGTTTACAAAACGTTTGTTTTTGTAAGTTTATTCGGTGATAATTATTAGATCACGATATTGTATCTCGATATAAATATTTCGATGTCTCATGTAAAAATAATTTAATATTTTTTTACTTCACTGTTTTAGATTCAAACAAACTTTGTTCTGACGATGTAGAGATAAATGTGGCCATATACTTTTGAACATATTAATTGTATTATAGCTTTTAAGAATTTTTGAATTTTTGTCACGCACGGTTACCGGCATTAATTTACCTATCAAACAACAAAATTTATTGCTTGTTCATTGTCATGTACAATTTTTCACCTACGCGTGATAGGTTAATGGTTAAGTGTCCAGTCCTGAGACGCAGTAACCGCGTTCGATTGCAAAAAGAAGTTAATCATGTGCAAGAAAATATACATGAGGATTCACGCCGTGTCCAGTCGAGATGTCCGAATGCCGTTAACGAGGATGAAACTGAAGTGAGAAAAAAATGTCGAATAAACTACAGTAGTGGTCAATTTTAGTCACATTCCAAATGCACATTGTACATTTATTGATGCATTTTCACGTTTCACATCTCTTCGTCACAACTTACGGCTTTTCATGTTAACCTCACACGGTCATATTATTTATTTTATAAATTCTATTAATTTTATTCCAATTGTCAAATTATATTTTTGATGTGTTACTTTTTCTAAAATCCGTGACACTTAACAAGTCTTTGTCGTGTATGCATACACACAGACACACAAAAATTTCATGCTTTTAAGGTAGGTGAATAATATACGTTCTTTAGCCCACAATCTAATTGATTATAAAAATATTAAGTGTGCTCAGTCCATCCATACGTATTTGCATTCTGTTTCTGTGGAACAAAGTAGTTCCGTTGAGAACTTACATTTTATTGGTTTTTAAAGTTTCGCACATTAACTAGCAATAGACTACTTCTTGACAGAAAATTTTTGCACAAACACGTGCCAAAAAATTAACATAGAATAACAAACGTTACTATAAAAATGTTTCACTAGAAAAAGTGTTGAATAAATAAAACATAAAACCAGAGGTTAAAATAGGTCCATGTGGTCAGCACAAGACCTACACAAGACGAGAGCTAACCACTGCAGTGGCTTTTGAATCAACACGGACGTCTATCAGGAGCCCTCTGTCTGGGTGTGCTCTTGAGAATGCTGTCAATTCTGAGAATCATTTCTGCTGCCTCTGCCCCACTAACCAACATCTGCTGCTTCACCTTGTAGGATTCTAAGATACCCAGTTCTGTCATGTCTGCTACTTCCCCTTTGTTCATGTCTGTTTATCGTAAAATTCACCAAGTGATTTTTGATGTAATTGTTTAAATTTGCCAAATGTGATTAACTTTAATTCAATGGTGGTGCTCGCTGTATTAATGAAAAGATAATAAATCAAAAAAATTTTAAATGAATTATAAAATAGAATCTCCATGTTAACTTGTACAGACCCAATCCATACGATTTTTTCCCCTCTGTGTGATAAGCCCTCAGTTTGGCTATCAAATCTGCACTGTCATATCCTCCATTATCTGCCACATATGTCGGAAGCTGTATGCAAATTGAATGATAAATAAAATCAAAAAATCGACAATTAAAACAGAAACAAGAAATAAAACAAATTTATTTGAAATTAATGACAACTTGTTATAGATACGCAGACAAGTATTTTATTTGGGGGTCCAACTTAAAGAACTCTGGTGTACATCATTTTCATGGAGCATAAAATCAAATATGGGTTATATATATCCTTATTCGTCAAATTGCCACATAAAAAATGTAAAATATGACATTATATGCTGTTTTAATTTTGATTTGCAGCCGCTGGAGGAAGACCAAAACCACTAAAAATAACTTAGATTCATTAATTATTAACAAAAATATTTCTTTTTGGGAGTCAAGCTTCTGGTATGAATCAACAACCTAATTGCTTTAATTAGTTGAAACTTTTGCTGTAAACGAGAATTTACCTTTGTAAGCACTTTGATGGTTTCTAAATATAAGTTTCTGCTATTTTCATATCACAAACTGAAGTTCAAAATACTGCTGAGTCTATAAATAATTTCAAAAGCTAGGCTCGAAAAATGAATGACATTATAAGTATTATCAAGAGTGTATGACTGTTGAAGCAGCAGATATCTATCAATTGGGATAAATTCAATCATTAAGTTGAATCATTAACGAGAAAATGAAAGCTTGGGGCAACTCTGGTATATTGACTCATAAAAGTGGTTTTTATTTGATAAATGTATAATGTTTAGGGTTGTAAATTCAATTCAAAATTAGTAATTAATTTCTTGAGTTCATTTCACAAATAAAATAGATAGCAGTATTATCGATTTTGTTAATTCAACTGACAAATTCATGAAAATTGTAAAGATATACGTACATAGTAAAAATTGAAATATAAAATAATTAACCATTCTGAGAGCCTTGGCATAAGATTCAATAGCAATTGCTTCCTTGCCAGGGGTCCTTGAGGCTAGTGCGCTAACGGTGCAAGCCATCAACATCTCAGACGCTCCTAAGCATGAAATTTTAAAAGATTTTGTTGTTATTTGCAATGGTGATGCACATTTTGACTCTAATGGATAGTAAACTAAACATTAACAATAAATTTTAAAATGATAGAATTATGAATTATACACAAAAAAAATACAATTTTGAACGAATGGACTAATTTTTTAAATAGATGAAGGACGAAAGGAACATTAAGGTACTAACCTCCACCGCATACGGTCCTCGTCTCTTGAACAGTTTGAGACATGACACACAAAGCATCGTGCAACGATCGTTCAGCCTCATCAAGTATCTGTTGAGTCGCCCCTCTCAATACAATAGTGCATGCCTCTCCCATTGCTACTCCTGAAATACGTGTTTTTAAACATTACTCATCATCATTTTTCCTCTACTATTAAGTAATCTACAGTTTAAATAGGTATAACAATAATTAATATATATCATTTTCTTATCTTAATGAAAAAAGTGTTGGGGGCACTTGAATTTAGCTCCCCAAAAACAATGTCTTGTAAATTGCATGATCTCTACATTCAGATCTAGTCCCCAAAACTTGGAAAAACATGGTTTTATCATTATTCAGATTTACAACAAAATTGATATTCTCATTCCAATATTTGGGAAAAGCTTTAAATAAAATGGTTTCTATTAATATCCTTATGTAAACCATTCTAATGCGGTTTTTAAAATAGAGTACCAACATACATTTAACAAAACTGAAGGGAAAAACTGGAAGAGTGAGAACGAAACAAATTCAGACTAGTGACTTCTTTGCTTTTTCCCAGTTTCTATTTTGAGCTGGAGGTAAAATCTTAACGTACCTATTTCCTTAACTCCCTGCATTTGTATAAAATCTAGTCTGAACGCCAGTCTTTCATTCCCAAAGTGCCGGAGCATAATCTTTTTGATCAGTCCAATTAACATGAGATAAATTTAAAAAAAAAGCTCTGAATGTGTAATAACAATATAATAATAACCGAAAGAACAGGTGAAATAAACCAACCCGAAAATTTAATTAGTTTATCTTCTCCGATGATGACTTCCTCGATCAGGTCACATCGACCCAATTTAACCAATTCAGGCATGTCGAATGTCGAAACAATTTCACCACCTGATAGAAAGCGAGATACATTTCAATTAAATTTTCATTTATGGCAATAATAATAAGGCATTAAGTTGATAAGCAACGCCACAATATATGATCTATGACCCATTGATGATACAAGAGACCTCCAATATCTTCCTACATTAATACTTCCACTTTATCTACTGCATTTGACTTGATACCTACAATATTACAGTTATATTCTTGCTTTAAATAAATGTAAGTAATCTAAATGCAACAGTGCATGAACATGAAATACACAATTCATTAGACAATTTATTAAAATTAAAATAAAAAAATAATATTAAAAATGAAATTTTTTAATTTGTCTTGTTCTTTTTAGTTTTATTAAAATAATAATGCGCTCTTCAACTTGGCCGCCAAAAAAGTAAAGAATGCATTTATTCTATTAGCCAACTTGCTATAATGACTACATAGGTTGGGTCAATTTATACCTTTTCATTTTTAATTTTTATTAATTCTAAACTTCATGATGTGTTCAAGTATTTAAATTGCATCAGGCAAAAATATTATGCAAAATTCTACTTAAACAAATGAATAAAAAAGATGGAAACCACATGTGAGCACAACAAACAGAGAGAGACAGTGAATAACATTTACAATACTCACCAGTAACCAGAGCTAATCTCTCAACGCCTTCAAAGTCTGCATGTTCGATTGCCATGACCCCAGCATCAGCAAACAATTGTTCAGGGTAGTTATATATCAATTGCCTAAATATTTATCATAATATTTAATCATTAAAAGATAAAGTATAGAACAAAATACACAAGCAGGTTATTTATTCATTCATTTATTCATGTAAACTAAATGTAAATTTAGCAACATGAAAAGGATACACAAAAAAGTGCAACTCTTAACTAGTGTGTGTACCCTAAGTAACAAGTGATCGAATCCAAGGATAGGAATTAAGTTTTAAACACATATAAAAAACAAAAAACAACGAAAGCAAAATATGAAAACAGGCAATAAAACATGTATAAAACCAATAAAAAATAATATTCAATAAGGCTTATGTAAAATCTTTCAAAAAAAATAAAATAAAAAGACAAAGTAAATAATGCAGGATTAAATAAGTTAAATATCACATTAAAAAATGATTCATTACAGAAAGCTTAAAACATTATGAACAAAAAAAAACTGATTACAAATCAATTATGATGAATATGAATGACCTGTTGATAAAGACATTGATGTCGTGCTTCAATATCTTGTTGACCTTGGCCTTCATCTTCTCCTTTTCCGCCAATTCCAGCTCAGCCACCTTTGACACACCATCGACTCTCACACGAGCAGCATACACCTGTCATGAGATTTGCAGATTGTCAATCAATTTACGCACCAATTCACAGATTTTTTTTAACTAATAAACTCAGGATAACAGGATAACAAATTTATTGGAAATATATTTGCCTCTTAGCCACAAGTAACACAAGAAGTTGTTTAAATTATCAATATACTGAGCATTAACTTGTTCAAAAATCTCATTGTATTATTTTTAAATGCATATTCTTTAAAATTTTTCATGTTGAGAACTGTTTAAAACGTTTAAAAGACATGCAAGCACCTTAATTTTGTCAGCATCCATGGGTGTGTTGGCAATCAATATTCTGGCATTCTCCACTCTTTTTGGTTGGTTGATGCCCACCTTCTTATCCAACAGAAAACCTGGTAATGAATATATTGGTGAAAAATGCAAACAATGTCTAGAAAATTGAAAAATAACAACAAATTCATGTAAAAAAAAGTGATTTGCAGTTAAAAAAAATTGTGGTAACAACTCATTTATAAATATGAAAATAAAAACAAGAGATCGAAAAATTGGACACAACAATGAACGATAAACAATAAACACATCTCAAGATTATTAACCTTCATCAAGAAATGAGTCTCTCAAACCGCCACCAAGCTTTTTGATGATTTGAATTGCATCCAAGTTTGGTTTCCCCTGTCAGGTGTGAAAGAGAATGAAACACAATGGGAACAGAAACTTATAGAAACACACAAATATTTAACATTCACCATATTTAAACATCAAAAACTGAAATTTCATTGAAATGAACCTTTAGTCTAAGCACGGCATCAACTGCTAGATTTGCAAAGTGATCTTTGTACTGAGTGAGTATCTTGGAACTTAATGTGGTCCTAGCTATGTTCATCAGGTCTTCTCTGAACTTAACAGGATCAGATCTTGAGTCAGAATTTTGAGGTGCATTAATTGAAAACAAGTAAAAATAATAGAAATTGAAAACTAATGAAAGATTTCAAATGATTTTATATAAACTGTTTGTCCACATAAAATCCTCAAGTATTCATAACAATGCTTAAATTTAATAAAATATTTTATAATAAAATATTTAATAAAATAATTTTATATAAATTTAATATAAATATTCTAATGCAAGAGACACACAATCAGAGAAAAAGAACGGTGATCCAACAAACCAACCCATGATCCAATGCAGATTCCATTAAAGCTTTCCTGGCCTCTGCTGTTGCCTTCCTCCATCCGGACACAATCGTCTGTGGGTGAATCTTCTGGGCTATCAACTGGTCAGCCTCCTAGGCAGAATAATCAACAGGAAGATAATATGATAACTAGCTAATTTATTGTTGATTTAATCAAATGATGAATCGCAAGACAGTGGATTGATATTTTTGGTGATTTCGGGGTAAAAGTATTTATGCCAGGTAACTTACTACAAATCTTAAAATATATTCACAGGATTTTCTAAAACATTTAAAAAATCAATGGCTTGAAATTAGGTTCTTTCCAACAATGTAATACTTATAAAAATTCTGAAAACATAATGTATCAGAAATAATTTCTGACCTTCAATAGTTCGCAAGCCAGCACAACAACCGATGTTGTGCCATCACCGACTTCATCATCTTGCACTTTGGAAATATCTTTCATGAAAATCAAATAGTGTGCTTTTTAAATTCATGTTATTTTTCCATTTGAACATAACATTATGAAAATTGAAAAAAAAAAGATAAAATAAAAATTAATAAAAACCACAGACCGACTAGAACTTTTCCAGCAGGATTATCAACTCCGATTGATTTGAGAATAGTGGCACCATCATTCGTTACCTGGATACCTTCATTTCGACCAGCTGATTGCAATATTTTGTCCTGATGTTATTTAATAAAATAAATGTTACACTGCATGCAATTATTAATGATAGTCAATCATTCAAAAGATTAAATTTATCACTACCATTCCCTTTGGGCCAAGTGTTGATTTGATGAGATCTCCAATGGCTATGGCCCCAATGAAAGATGACTGAAAAATTTAAAAAAAAGCAGATTAAACACTTGCCAATAGGAACGTGTTAACAATAATTAAGATACATACTTATATGAAATAAAACTTTGTAGTAATCATTACCATTCTAGCATTCTCAGACTTCTCTTCTTCGGCTCCAGCCTTCAACAACTGCACTGGATTTAAAGACAATGCCTGTGAAAATAAGATGATAATTTTTTTTACCTTTAATTAAATTTGTGAATGCCTGCTATAACAAGACTTCTTCCATTTATTTTTTATGAGCAAAGCTAAAAATTACTTTGATGACTACTTGTTTCTCAAAGGATTAATTGTTAATATAAATTTAAACATAATTCTCAGACGTGTGATATATAGAAGAGAGAATTCTTTGTAATGTCACCTTAAATTTTCTATAACTCTTTAACGTTTGATTAGTTGGTAAAGTTATGAAAATAATTGTATAAGAAAATTCTGAGTAGATAAATTAAAATAAGTCAAGCAGAAATAAAGGTAAAAATGTGTACTCAAGTCTAACAGCTACCAAACTTTGACTACTCTTACCTGTAGTTCACCGTATTCCTCGTCTCCATCACTGCATTATTGTTATTGATTACCTTGTTATTTATGCCAAGTTAGCAAATATTGTGAAAAAACTTATTTATATAGTGACAGAGATGTTAGCTTCATAGCAGTCCTTAATAAAATTCAGTGATTTCAGTAGACAGCATATAAATAAATGCAGAACAAATGCTTGTCTGCTCACTTGCTGTCATGCTTCACTTAGTTAAACAATGAAATATGGAAGATTAAACAAGACTGACTCTCAAGGTGTACATGTCTTTGTTTCAAAGAAATTAGTTGATTATAATCTGTTTAAGAAGATTTAGGTGTTGATTTTTTTCCCAATAAATACACATTCAGTAATTAGATTAAAGTGACTTTGACAATAATGATCATGACTAATCACTTGGACTTGATATTTTTGATGTTGAAAACACATTTTATTTTAATATTTATTCAATAACTTAGCAACACAAATTAAATTTATTCAAGATATCATATGGAGGATGAAGATGAATGGTTTTACTAAGTAAAATTAACATTAAATTAAATTAAAAGTAAAATTTACTTTTAAGTTTTAATTTAAAGCATTTTATTTTATCAACAAGAAATTCTCAATCAAGCAGTTTAAAATAAAATGCACACTTGTTTCCACTATAAAAACAACGACATAAACATAATGATGGGAGATAAAATGTATTATATAATATATTTAATTTATAATAAGAAAGGAAAAGAGCACAGACTGACAGTGACAGGCAGAAAGAAAGAACACAAGTTAAAAAGTGAAAACTCGGTGAATCAGATCGTAGCAACTTATATCAATTTAAATACATAATTACATATATTGATCTAATTGTAACACACGTACCATTTCTGTAGCCAAAACCAAACAATCTAACAAGGAACGGGGAAAATTAGTAGGCACGAGAAGCGAGAAGCAGCCTCGAGCGATAATATAATAAATCTAGAAAACTCAACAACGATTTTCTAGCGTTAAGCTCAAAAGTTGCTCTAATCACTGCCGCTTTGTTTTATTCTATATAAACGATGGCTACAGAAATATTAACAGGATAATTTTTTGTTATTTCAAATGCAAACCTTAAATAAAGATAACAAATTTATTTATTATCTGGATACTAAGTCTTGTGAGCGTAAAAGAAAATGGAAAAGTTGACAAAGCTGCTTCATCAGCCAATTTCCAATATACGAAAATAAATTGGTTGGGAGTAAGACATACCAAATCAAAATTTGATGTTTGTGGTTAAGTGCTTATGAAAAGTATGTAGAATAAGTTTTAGCTTATCTGAACAAAGCCTGGCCGTCTAACACAATGTTTTTTTTAAAATCATCCCACCATTCATCAGTTATCTCTCTCTGCGGTTCAACCATTGCATCACGCATTCATTCACTCCAACATAATAAAAATTCATTATTAATTATTTTATTTCAAAAATAAAAACACTCATGCCAATTAGTTTTATTTTTTCTCGCCTCAACGAAGACTGCGTGGTCAGCAATTCATCTTTTTAACAACACAATGTTTGATGTGGGTACAATTTCATTTGGTGCTCGGCAGGGTTCGGTTTGGTGACCAGATATCATTATACTATTGTACTTCAGAAGTTATAAAAATCATTGAGTCATTTGGTTGGGGTTAGCAAACGAGCAAACCAGGATTATTACTAAATGAACTTCCTAAATTGGTTGCACGTTCGTCGGATGTTGATGTGTGCGTGACAAAGTTAAAATTGAATTGATGCAAAAAATCATTTTTGTCAGTCGCAACTTGCAAACTGGCAAAAAAGCAATTGGTTAAGAGTAGCGTAAATTCAGTGTATGTTAATGACCAGAATTTTTAATTTTGTGAACGTGCTATTAACCTACCTACTGGGTGTTATATAAGACTCAAAATTGTCAATGAATTATCACATAGGAATGCTTTCGTCATTATGTTCGTATGAACTGCAAAGATCGCATCGCATTCGCAAATATCTTGACGATTCTACTACTCGTACCACGGTACATGCATTCATTCATTCATGCACAACTGGATTATCGCAACAGTCTCTTCTACGCTCTCCCTAACAAATCAATATCGATTCTTCAATCTGGTCAAAATAGAGCCGCAAAGTTGATGTTGGGGACGCTGAGTTTAATCGTGTCACTGAAACATTGAGGAATCCACATTGGTCGAATGTTAAAAACAATATTTGTGGAGATTGGAGCAGTCAAATCAGGCTGTGATAAGAGTCAAACTGTGGAATGAGGTGGTAATTTGATAACAAAGCATGGTCTACAAACTGTTTAAATCACACTATGAAGGACACATTTTGTGCAATTATATTTAAATTTAACCGACAAAACTGCACTTTAACCGTTATTTTTCGTTTAGCGCGTAGTATCATTCATTTTTGTTTTTTTTTCAAATTTAATTTAAAACCTTGAAACAACAATGCACAATTAGTAAGGTGATCAGTGCAAGTTCATCTGCATTCGTTATTATCAACGTCGTCAAACCAAAAAATTTAACTCATTTCAATCTTATTTTCAAATAATTACTAATTAACTATATATATATATATATATATATATATATATATATATATATATATATGTTGGTAATAGACCATAATTTTTACAATATTCTATAAATTCTACCGAATGTTTGGCGTTAATATGTTTGTAGTTCGTTTTTTCGATTTTTCTCACTAAAGTTTTTTGGTGAACGTTTAGTTTATTAAAATTCAAAATAAACTTATTTTTCGAATTCATGCTGCAAATAAGGCCATATTTCGATTCCGAATGAATCATCATCAGTGCTCCTTGCTGTATATATAGGGAAATATTGACTTTGTCAAGATGAACTTTGACGTTGTAAAAATTAACTTTGGTGTTGTAAAATTGAACTTTGATGCGAATTAGGTGTCAGGTTTCTTTATTGGCTGGTCATCTTCTTTGGTCTCCTTTTCTACATGGATAGCATCATATTCTTCTTTGTCACTATTTACGATGCTAGTTTTTATTACTTCTTTGTTTTCGTTGTTGGTTAAGCCCCGGGTTGGAAGTGAGGTTGTCATTTTTGTTGTATATTTATTTTTGGTTTATTGATGTCAATTAGGACTGCTTCTGCAATTTTAAGATGCGTGTAGTTGCTGTTCTGGTATATTACTTTGGTGTTGCTGTCGAGGATTTCACGGCTAATTGTGATTGAGTGTGTTGAGTCCAAATGAGATTTGATAGCACCACTCTGTTTATGCATCGTAAGCCTTCTTGTCAGTGAGGTAGTAGTAATCCCGATATATGAGTCATGTTGACGTGCACAGCCGTCAAAGGGGCAATTAAATTCATATATTACGTGATTACGCTTTAACTCAGAGTTATCTCTAGGACTGCAGTTGTTTTTCAGTATTAGGTGATAGGTCTAATTTATTATTGTAATAAATTCGGAGTTTAACTTTACTATTTGGGTTGGTTGATGTGACATTTTTATTGATGATATGTTTAAGAAGAGCTTCATCTACCTTGTATGCTGTTGACATGTGATTTCTGTAATACAGATAATGTCGTTATCTTGATTGTTGGTACTTGGAAGGTTATTGCTGTGTAGTAATTTGCCTTTAACAATCTTTTCAATAGAGTAAGTCTTATATCCATTGTTTACAAGCAGGTTAGTGACCCTCTTTAATTCAGCGTCGCGATTTTCAATATCGGAAGAGTGTGTGAATGCCCGGTTCACAAATGATTTTATTGTGCTGTCTTTAAATTGTTCAGTGCATCCACTTTGTCCATTCAAACAAATTCCTGTATTCGTTTCTTTGACATAGACTGCGGTTTTGAATCGTTCTTCGCCACGGGTGACCAACCCAACACATCGAGGAAAGGTTAACGTTGTTCCTTTTCACTTTCAATGGTAAATCTAAGTTTTGATTTGTTTAAGGTACCAAGAAGTCTAAATCACTACAAAAAAAAAACCTCTTAATTATTACCAGTTTTTACAATAATTAAAAAAATACAAAAGAAAATTGTCATTATAAACAAAAGTCATCACCATCAGCACCACCACCACCAAACATCCTCATCACCACAACCATCACCACGATCCTCATCACTATCGCCATCATTAACATGTAAATCGCTAAACACCAACACCATCATATATATATATATATATATATATATATACACAAGCGTATATATGTTTGTATAATAAAAAGTTTTTAATATAACGTATGCGTGCCTGCTAGTTGTATGTGCATTGCTCGTTTGTAAGCTCTTCATCTCCATTTCAGCCAACCCACCCATCGCCTTCCTTGGACAGGGAGTGGTGATGTGGGTGACCTTTTTGTAATGTTTTCCAGTAGCCGCTGTTTTATATTAATTTATCAATTACACATCAGTTGTCAATTCATTCTATATGAGTTTCAATTTAAGCCACGTTAAATGAAGAAAAAAAACGACACATGAAATTTTATTTCACACGTTATCAATCATCGGCTTGTCCCATATTTGCTTAGTTTTAAGCCATGTTAAATAAATTAAAATCGCAATGCATGAAATGTTAGTCAAAAATGTTAACAACTCTGCTCTTCAAAACTTTTTTCTCACTCTATCCCGATCACGAAACATTTTTTAAATGAAATAACGGAGCGTTATACTGGATAGAATATAAAAAGATGCAAGGGCTTGGTGGCAACATGTTGCACTGCCTGCAGCTACCTTCCATCCAATCAATTAACTTCCTTAACCTCGGCTAATCATTCACAAGCGTTCAATGATCGTCCTGACGTGTCCATGCCTCTGTCTCTCTTTTTCATCGGGACTTATGTTTTTGTAAGCATGCGGTTGGTCGTAATGTCCGTGTTAGTTTGTGTACTCGTACGTGTGTTTGTTTGTTTGTTTGATTGAATGTGTGCGTCTGTTTGTTTGTGTGCGTGTGTCTTCACTTGTTTGTGTTGCTGTCTTTGATTGTGTGCGTGTCTTTATTTGCATGAATTTCCATTCAATATTAAAGTTTGTAAAGTGCATCTCGAAACAAGGGATGATCACGCCAGGGAAGGTACGCGAGTCTAATATTTGAAGCTGAAATTGAAGTTAAACTCATTTCAAGAAGTAAAACAAAATAAAATTAGGAAGAAGTTCAATTTTGTAAAATAACAACTCTTAATGTTGTTGCAGTTGCTTCAACTCTTTCAATTAGACAAATAAGACAAAAATTAAAAGGCCAATTATAACCAAAGCAAATATTATTATAATTGTTATTAATTCTATCCTAATTAATTTTCAGAAATATCTACCGTCAGCGCACTAATCTGGCGCACATGAATACGCGGGAAAGCACGCATGCACGTGATGGAAAAAAGGGAATTTCCTTCTGCTTTCGATCCCAGTCACTCCAATGTCAACGATGAACCAAGCCTCTTAATCATTGCACCATTGTCTTGCTGGTATAATGGTATATATGCTGGTAGAAAACCATAATTAATGCAGTAGTAATTTATGAAATCTACCGAATTTCTAGCGTTGGATAGTTTTTTTTATTACAATTCTCAACGAATCCAAATTCATAACATAGCATGTTCTGCTTGTGTTTCATCTTCTGAAAATGCTACCATCACCATTGCACTGATCATCATCATCGCCATCATCATCAAAAAATTGTCATCATCAGACAGAAAACAAAATCTGCTTTTCAACATTCATCAGCATTTTCACTGATCATCATCATCGCCATCATCATCAAAAAATTGTCATCATCAGACAGAAAACAATATCTGCTTTTCAACATTCATCAGCATTCATCACACGAAATCATTCACACGCCAAAACAAAAACAACTGAAAACACAGATAATACAAAAACATCAACATGCAAAAGACGCAATCGCATCAACATCAACAGCATCAACAGCATCAACATCAACAGCATCATCATTCGCGATAAAGCACAAAGCAGCACTCGTATATGTGAACGTGTACAAATATATGAGAAACATTGAAGCCAGCAGGGTGGCATGAGATGCAATGCAGCATATGCTGTGCACAATCAACATTGTACAAATGATTGAACGTTTAATGATGTCATAGGTTGTCCCTGTGTTCTGGCTGTAACTAAGTGGAGGATGTGTTTGTGTTGGTATGTTTCTAGTGTACACGCAGGCACGCGTATTTGTATCTATGTGTGCGTGTGCGTGTGTGTGCGTGTGTGTGCGTGTTGTGTTTGTGTGTGTGGTGTGTGGGTATGAATGTGGTATTTATGTCGCATGGAATTAGCTAGGTGCATAAACATACATAGCAAAGTGGTATGCAGGTTTGTTTGTACTTATGCTTGTATAACATGATATAACTGCATGCACGCCTGTTAATATTGTGTATAATATAGACAGGCATGTGGCAATAACTTTACAGAGCAGAATGATTCCGAAGTTGTAACACAAACTTTCCCTACATGAGTAAATTTTGAATTCGTAACGGAAATAACATATTTATTTAATACTTAGCACAGGATTTCAACTTAAAATATAAACAGTGCGTAATTTTCGCCATTGTTTGAACTGAATTAAAAACTGTTTAATGAAAAAGTGCGGCGCAGGTCCTGAATTTCATTGCTCGAACACTATGTGGCTGATTATTCATTCGTGTAATGTTTACATTCAATGACGAATGTTTACATTTTATGACAAATGTTGAACATCACACTTCACCCAATGTATCATCGAAGTTTACCATCAAGTTTACCATCGAAGCCACCCGGAAGACTCTAAAATAACTGAAGTATTATTTTCTTTAAAAAGTTTTATTCATCGGAAGTATCAATAGCACGACAAGATGTGTGACGACAGACAATTAATTAATTAATGGTTGAGATTGATGAATGTTGAAGCTTCCACCACCCTGCCATCTTGCTTTCATGAGCAGAGAAGTGAAGAACTCCCAGCAGACCTGACCTCTGACCTGACATAATTTAAGTGACCATTCTTTTAGTGTTATTAAAAAGACAATTTACAGATAATGGAATGTTATATAAAAATAGTGTAGGGTTAATTTGGTGGGGCGAAACTGTTGGGAGTCTGGAAAAAACTAATACCTAAAAGGATGGGGATGCAAATATGGCTGCATGCAAACCTTCAAAATTTACATTGATAAATAAGCTGCCATTGTGGATAAAATCTATTGCAACGACTAATCCAAATTTTTTATTTTATGTTCTTTTTGCTCAATTAATTTGTCATTTGACAAATCAATTAAACAAACAAAGAAAATTTACTCTTGCTTTGATTAGAAGTAGAATGATTTCATGATTTTTCGTGGTTATTGACAAAATTAAAAAAAAAATTAATGCTGGTAAATAATTAATTATAATTAATTATAGTTAATAAAGCAAACTAAATAAAACCAGACGGCTTAGGTAGGTAGGTAGGTAGGTAGGCAGGCAGGCAGGCAGACAGACAGATAGATATATAGATAGATAGATATTGTAAAACGCCACTCGCCAGCAGTTGATATTAATCAATCAAATGATGATGCGCGTGATTTGATGATCATTTCTCTTAAGAAGTACAATGCTGAAAATCACATGGAAGTGTGAACGTGAATATTATTTATGTGTGTGTGTGTGTGTTTGTGTGTTTGAGTGCAGTATGTGTGAACTCGAATGTGCTCATGTTGGTACTTTAAGATTTGTACACACGATTAAACGAAGAAAAGAAGAATTACTACAAAGGATTAGTGCTTCTTTCGCCTCAAAAAAAAACTGACCGATACGTGAGAATTATTTTGTTGTGTTGACATTAGCGAGTGCATTTGCATTGGCAGTTGTGGCTTCTTCAACGAGCGTCTTGCTGGGTTGTTTCATTTTTGTGTTGTAACATTATAATATTCGTTTTAATGTTGTTCAGTCCTTATTTGTTATATTTTAGCGTTATATTGCTCATGCATGCGTCGCTCATATCCACCTGTTTCAAAAAACATTCCTAGTTAGCATAGTACACATGTTGAGGAGAGATTTTCGTATTTATAAGACGCCTGAGTGAGTGTATGTTATGTGCGATCTCTCTCTCTCTCTCTCTCTCTCTCTCTCTCTCTCTCTCTCTCTCTCTCTCTCTCTCTCTCTCTCTCTCTCTCTCTCTCTCTCTCTCTCTCTGAGTAAGGAAGTTTTAACGCCTTTGCGTGTGTACTTGCATTTTGCGTGTGTACTTGTATCAATATTTTGTATTTTAACATTAATAAAGTGTTTATTTTATATTTAATCATGCAAAAATTAAACAGGAACAACTGAAAAGTGGTAAAACTAATTTTAAAAGTCTTCAAAACTATCGTTTTAGCTGTTCAGTGATTTCATCTACAGTTCAAGCTGTCCGAATGGTGGAATACAAGGTTACCCAAACTAAGCATTCTTTGGGGGTAAACGAAAATTTGTTAGGTTTAAAATTGGTCAGCTAAAAATTTGCTTTTTTTGCAAAAGAATGAAATAAAAAATGAATATATATTACAGGAATTTTAAACGTATACTAACTATATTTCTAAACAGCTACAGGGTAATGAATGATGAGATTCTAGAGTTCAAAACATTAAAATAACTTTTCAACCGTAAATATATTACTGACCGGTATTTTTTGCTGACTTCGTGAATTTTTAGGAACAATGTCTTCCAGAAGATCATATAACCACTAAATAGAAATAGTACCAAATTTCACAATAGTCTTTTGTGGATAGAGCCTAGATACATCAAACAAACAGAAAAACAAAAAGAAAAATTTGTTAAATATTCTAGTGAAAGGGTAGCAGAACAGTAAAGAAGCTGCTCCATGTTCCTCGTATAATTAGCACAACTTGGTGGCTCACAAAAGACGTCCTGTCATCAAAACGCATGTTCTTAAATGAATTATTACAATATTTTAAAATCGGGAATAGCATGTAGGTGCTTTTAACGTTAAAAAACGTGTAAATTAATTAATTAATCAATAAAAACAAATAAATAAAGAAAATATACATATAAATAATTTATAAATTATATATATATATGTAATGGTGAAAAATAAAAACAAAATAATTTTTTGAAGATCGATAAAACGTATTATGGACTAATAATAATAATTTATTAATCATATGCACGCAGCTAAGGTAGAACGCTTTGTGATTGGTTTCATGAATTTTGGCCTAATTATTGCGAGAAATGTTTGCCAAGAGTAAATACAATTCAAAGTCGGGGGAGGAGTCAGAAGGGAATTTCATCCAATGAGAGCAGAGAATATTTTCAAAGCGACGCATGACTGGTCAAATATTTGCATTGTGCAAACAAACGCACTGTGTGCGATTGAATGGATTTTCTCATCAATTTTATTTTTTTTTATATTCTTAATTTTTAATATTCAATTAATAACAATTCTTTTTAGTACAATTCCGATGAAACGTTTTGAAAAAAAAAACTTTAAATAAGAGAAGAACTTTTGTCTGAAGACTTCACAACGTCTGCAATGTTGGCGTGCGGATGTGTGTTCCAGGAAGACAAACAGTGTTGTTAAGCTGATATGCTCCATCGATCCATATCTCTCCCTCTACCTTTTTCTCCTTTTTTTTCTCTCTCTCCTTCTCTCTCTTCTCTTTTATTGTTAATTTTGTCATTCAATCCAATCCATTTGTCATACAGAACCATTAACATGCATTCAAAATATTCGATCAATTCTTCGTACATAAAAAACTTGCAGAAACCTTAGTTGAGTTAAGTAATAATATGTTGAATAAAATACCAAGTTGTATTCATTGTAAACAGTTTTGCAACTTTTTGAATTCATTTTGTAAACATATTTTTTGAAAAGATACTATTAATGCCATTTTATTGAAAAACAGCAAATTTATAATGATAAAAGTTAATTTGAACGAAATAACCCATTGAAGTTGAGTCAGTTAAGTAAAGATTCAATTAATTTCAATGAAATCTCATTTAAAACAGATAATTGATAACGACAATTTTAAATAAACTTTACAGACACTGCCAGTTATATTAAGATGAAACTTGCGAGATAAATTAAGTGAATGAACGCTAATGCAATGCAAAGCAGTTTAACAGATGACTAGGAGCACTTGAGAAATTAATATTAATGATGTGAGTTACAAAAACACTTGAATTTTGAATCATCCACTTCAGAATGTACATTAATAGCAAGGCGAATACAGACGTACTCCTACGTTTACACATAAAGATCACAGGTGCAGGCGTTCGTAGAGACCTCAGCTCTATCGTGAACAACCACACAGACACGCCTCTACCTAAGTTGTACACAACCCAGCTCTAACTGTGTACATTTTAAAAGTTGCATTTTAAAAGAATAATTTCAATTAATATAAATTAAATTAAAAAACTTGGGTCAACTTGTAAGAAGTTATCACTCTAACACAGGCATGCCGAATTAAGAAAAGGCAAACTCAAAGTACAAAAGATTTGGCGCGTTCATTTAAAATCTGACAGGAAGGTTATAAAGTTCAGTGATAGGTGCAAACTACATTGTGACGTCACGGTGACGTAATAGCAGGCCGATAATAATGGGATTAGGCATATCTTAGGCGTATGAAAAGCACTAACACGTAATGGTTATTGATATGTATATGGGCGTGTGTGTAGATGTGTTTAGAGCACCATCTGAAAAAATTACTCTTCAAAATCGAATTGGAATGGAATCAATTATGACTCATTACGAACCCTTCTTATTATATACACACACACACATACACACACACGCACATACACACACCACACACACACACACAAACACACACAGGCACACACACTCATACATATGTGTTTCATTCATGAATTATGTTATCAAAAAAGTTAAAATTTTAGCGTTTCACGAGTGGTCGATTTTTTTAAAATTGAGTGACAACGACTTCCTTCCACTGGGAATTGCCTGCACATCAACATGCCTGGAAAGAGTGGCATTAGACGGGACGGAATGAATGACTATTGGAGGAACAGACAGTATAACTGAACAGACTTTATATAGTCGTTTGTCTTTGAAAAAGTTTCAAGTTAAGACAGAGTTTTATAGTTATGAAAATTAATAATAATGTTATTTTTATTATAACAGATAAATTTTTCATTGGCACTCAGCAATCCTTAAGTGGCTTGAAATAAAACCACAACTAATGAAAGCGTTTCACACATTAACAAAATGGGACCTTCCAGTAACAAACATATCAACTGAGCAACAGTCTCCTATTCACCAACTTTCAACTTCAACTCTTTATTAAACACCCAACATCCCACTTCATCGGATCACCCTCTCCCAAACCCTCTTCGGGATAAAACCTACCGTGAAATTCTGACAAACTGCAGCTGGTGCAGATAAAAAACTTTACTGAAAATAATTTAGATAGAGAAATTGAACATTTGTTAAAAAAATAGACAAAGTAAATATAACCAGCTATCAAGTTCAACAAATAATGTTGTTAAAGGAAGAAAGATATACTACAAAAATATATAAATAAATATATATAACATATACATATATATATATATTTTTTTGTAATTATATATTATATATTTTTGTTTATTTATTTACGCGTGTGTGTGTAAATATTATAGATGTGTACTTTATAAAAATATTATATATGTATATATATATATATATATATATATATATAAACAAACATGTATGTTTGCATGTATATATGTATGTGTGTATGTATATATGTATGTAGGTACGTATGTATATAATAGTAAATATTTGTCATAAATAAACAGTGTGCATATAGTAAAGTACATATATAATACCTCTATAAAATTTAGCAGCACAGCAAGTTGCTCAACACTCATGGCATATATAGATGCATTATAGGAATAGATGACATAGCCAGTAGTGGATATATGCGGGCACATGCATGCTTGTTTGTATGGACGCACAATGTATATATAATTTTTCGTAATAGTTTATTGGGCAAACATACAAACAAATTTATAAATTCGAGTGTTGGTTATATTGGTTTTGTTTTGTTTGTGTATTTACACAGAAACATCGGGAATCCAAAGAAGTTGTGAGCACATATACAAACATCATATACGTACATACATACGTACATAGGTGCGTACATACATACGTACATTCGTGCATACGTACTTGTGTTTGCTTATTATTTTTTAGAAAGATAAACTGAAATTTGTTTGCGATACGTAACCACAAGTCAATTGAACTATCAACTCATTTTCATCAACAAATCGACAACTTCGTTCCCGTCATCACCAGCATCGTCATTTTTGTAACGAGTTATAATAATCTGAAAGACGAAGACGATGATGAGTAGAAGGAGGAATATTCAACACGGGAGTACGAGCAAAATGATGTGCGGATGAAGATGAGGAGGAAGATGAGGACGAAGATGATGATGATGAAATGATAACAGCAGCAGTCTCCTCGATGACGGGGGTAGTGTTTGTTATCGACAAACTATTTGAAATGATAACGAGAATATGTCAATATTGATTCGTCGGTCAAGATTGACTTTTAAATTATATGCAAAAACATATCTCTCTTATTTAGCAGCTTGTTTAACGTAATCAAATCGATCAATATGGAGGTAATTAATAGACAAACAACAAAATTTTGAAAAATTTAACTTAATTAGATATCTTTTTTATCTGTCGTTTGCTTGCCCATTAAGAATAATTGCTAGAAAATTTAAATTTGTTGTGACATTGCAGTTACGGATACACACGTCAATATTGGTTGGTTGTTGTTATTAACTAATGAGTGGTGAGTTTTTTTTTATTATTTAAAAAATTTGTTTTTAAAATAATGCTGTGGCTGTAAAATTGAGTTTTCATGTCGTTGGTTTAGAAATCGTTTTTAATTTTATGGAAGATTTTTAAAGTTTGAAAAAATTTAAATCATAAAAAGGACGCCATGATACTTTGCATCAACTCAACCGAAAAATAATTTCCATTTATTGGTGGAATGAGAAACAAATGTAGAAAAATGAACAAAAGAAGTTTTTTGGATGAATTATCATATTTTATTATAATGTCCCACTTGTCGTATGCTATTCACTTGCAAGCAATGCTGATGAGGCACTGTGCAAACAAGCCATAGAGCACAAACATACACACACATCTGCTTGATGTCTACATCATACATACATACATGCGCGCACACACACACACACACACACACGCACACACACATACATACATACATACAAACGTACATAGATATATACATGTGTAAATAGTATATGTATATATAAAGCACATACATAAACAGACAATTAGAAAGACATAATGAAACAGATGTACGTACATACAGGCAAATTGGAGCATCCTGTCGTGTAGAAATTGTGTTCAATTTGTCACTTTCTAGAAGAAAAAAACAAACCAAAAAAATGTTAAAAATTTAATTAGAAAGTATTGTCAGCAGATTAAGATTAAATAATTTCAAATTTTGAACATTCAATACTCCGTAAATTGAATCAAACTTGTCTCAGCTAAAACTTAATTCTATAAAGAAAAAAATGATTGAATATTGATATTAAACTTTATGTAATAACTCAATGAACGTACTCTGCCCTATTTTATTGTGATGCACAAAAGATCTGACATAGTTTGAAGCGTCCATTAGTTTTGAATTTTTTAATGGTCTCAAATAACATTTCACGATGTTATCAAGGTATTTCAAACAGTTTGAGATTTTTAATTTAATAAGATACATTAAAATTATTTAGAAATAGTTGTTTATAATCTATAAACATTGCAATTTTTAACGCAAACTATTCACTTAATTAAATTTGTAGATAAAGTTTTGAAGTTTTTTATTTTGAAATAGAATTTCTTTATTTGTTCAAGATTATGTCAAAGAATCAAAACTCCCCTGAATACATCAAGACGGGCGACATTGGCACACCAACAACCAGCATCATCAACAACACCAGCAACAAAAAAGGTCTCTCCGTTTCGACCGCATCATCATATGCCACGGGGAGCTCGTATTCCTGGCAGCACAACAACAACAACAGCGGCAACCAATTCAACGATATTGATAACCAGCAAAAACCATCATATTATTCTTCGCATGATTATGGCGTGCAACAACAACACCACCACCATTACGACAACAACCAGGATAGCAACGACACTGTCGACGACGACCACCAGCAGTCAATTGATACGTCGAGGCTGCTAACAAACCAAAATGAATCTAAGGACAGCAACCGGTTGTCCGCCGGTTATTTCACTAATGATTATTTGCTTTCGGACAAATACTCGCACCAAAAATACGCATCACCACCCGCCTTGTCCTCATCATCGTCGGCAGTGGCCTACAGCCAGCCCTATTTCTACCAGCCAACAAACTCCTCTGCTACTTCGATGTATTCATTTCCGTCGCAACAACCGACCTACATTGAGACTCACGATATGGGTTACGTTGGTAAGACTCAACATCTTGGCATGGCAACGGATGGCTCTGGATTTGTTGCCAGAAGGGCATATTTAAATTCCAAACCTCCTTATTCATATATCTCGCTGATAACCCTTGCTTTAACGTCATCCCCCAATAAAATGTGCACTCTAAACGAAATTTACCAGTTCATCATGGACAACTATCCATTTTACAGACAGAACCAACAACGTTGGCAAAACTCTATTCGCCACAGTTTGTCTTTTAATGATTGCTTTGTTAAAGTTACCAGACAAGCAGACAAACCTGGCAAAGGGAGTTACTGGGCCCTCCATCCAGACTCACACAACATGTTCGAGAATGGATGCTTTTTGAGGAGGCAAAAAAGATTCAAATGTCCGAAGAAGGAAGCTCTTAGACGATTAATCAAAACGTCCTCCTCGTCCAGCAACAACAACCAAAATGTCGGTGCTGGCAGTAACAGCAGTTGCAATAGCAACAACAACAACAACGAAACTTCTGACGGCTATCAGTGCAGCAGTAACGTGAAAAATTCATTAAGCAAAAACGCCAACGTTAGCATCAGCAGTTGCAATAGCAACAACAACAACAACGAAACCTCTGTCGGTTTTCAGTGCAGCAGCAATCTGAAAAATTCATTAAGCAAAACCACAAACGCTAACAACAACAACAACAACAGCAACAACAACAACAACAACAACGAAACTTCTGACGGTTATCAGTGCAGCAGCAACGTGAAAAATTCATCAAGCAATAACACCAACGTGAACAACGGCCCCAGCAAAAGCCCTTACGACAGGACGAGCTACAAGCATGGCAGTAAAACGTTTTTGCAACATTACCCAACCACGACGATGTCGTCGGTCGCATCAAGTTCCTCGTTAACTTCTTTCTCTTCTGCCGCGTTTTACGCCCCGAACAACAAATCCAACATATCTTCGTCGTTCTCTCTACTTAAATCTGGCCTATTGGATGGCAACACTTCATCCTTATTTGCTGCATCCAAATCTTTATATTACCCTCCAGTAAACGAATCAAATTCATTCAGTCAGTCTCTGTTTCCATTTTACTATCACCCACCATCGTCATGGATATCGTCGTCTTCCTCCTCATCTTCCGGCACATCCCTGCCCTCAACTTCAACGTCCAGTGTCAGTTTCCTTTCATCATTTTCCTCGCCGGCGTCAACTCTCTCTGTCGCATCAACGTCCTTCTCCTACTCCTTCCAGCCATTCACAACACTGGCATTCTCATCGTCGTCGACCTCTTCGACGCCGTCAACATTTCCGTTCTCCATCAATCACTTAATCGATCCTTTGAAACAGACGTCATCCAACAACAACATCATCAACGAAATTAACAGCAGCGCCAACGCAAACAACAACAACTTAGATACTCCAATGAAACTCAATTCTGGCTACAATGCATCGGAGGGTGGCTATTCCAACCATCCAACCTATCCATCTGCAGCACTTTATTATGACCTCGATCGCACAAAAGGGGTTTCAAAATATTACGGATTCAACTACCTGACCCCAAACAACAACAACAACGTCCACAACAACAGCAACAACATGGACAACATAAATAACGATTACTACTCTGTGGCGGATAGCTACACCAATCATCAACAACAGTACCAGCAACTCTTTCAACAGCAGCAGCAGCAGCAACAACAACAACAACAACATGATACCTACCGTCCAAACGAGACGCACGTTTTAAACCAGTGGAGTAGCTTTAAGGATTTCTAAAAATTAATAAACTAATAAAATGTATTTATTTTGTATTTATTTTCATATTTTTTTCATTTATCATTCAGAGTGACATATTTTTACCATGTTAACTATTTTGATATGCATACATTTTTAAATGTTAACATTCACGTTGTAACAGCATTTCAAAGCGATCTAAGTGTACAAACATACACTAGTACATACATAACCAACCCGTGGGATAAGCAGAGTGCATGCATTTATGTGTGCATGCCCGTGTTTGTGTGTGTGAATGTTTGCCCATGTTTGTGCTTGCGTGTGTGTGTGAATGTGTGTGGGCACATGTCTGTATTTGCGTGTGTGACTTTGCAAAGTTTGTCTGGCTAGAAGATGTAGTGATGGCTGAATGGGCGGTAATCAGATGGAAATGTGATTTGTGGGAGGACGAGTGAACTGACTTTATCTAGAGAATTGTTTTAACTTCGAAACACTGGATTGATCGGTTAAATTGAAGAAAATTGTTAACAAGCTAATTGAAAAATAATTCATGAATGAATGAATGATTGATTGATTGATTGATTGATTGATTGATAAATAAGTTTAATGGATGAAAGTAATTGTAACTGATTATTTCATACGCAATGATTTAGGAGACGGAGTGCTTGATAATTACAAATAATAATTCACTGGACACGGGCGTGATTGAAAACAGAAACAATTGAAAAATCACAAAATGAATAATAATCATCATCAGTTAAATGCGTCGATTGGAGTTTGACACGACAAGAAATTATCCCATTTTAAACAACATCCTTACACACGCGTCGGCACGTAATTTTTTTGTTTAAAAAAAATGTATTTTCTTATTCATTGGACAGATTTTGTCTTGCACTTTCTGGTTATTTTATTAATTTTTGTATGTATATATTACGCTTATATATACAAGTAAGCGTACATGATGTTTATGTATGAATGTTTGTGTGTACATATTCGCGAATGTGTCGGAGCTTTGATATTGTTGATGTACTATATGACAGCACACCACCTATCTCGCCTATCTAGAAATTTATTGAACGGTGTGCCCATTATTATTGTCTAATGTTTGCATTACAAGTGCTGGTTTGTGAGCTGCTCTGTGTTGTGTGGATGAAATGTGAAGACTGCCCCTTATTACAAACACATATGTGCAGTAAGTATGTCTACGTGTGTGTACGTGTGCGTGTGTGTACGTGTGTGTACCTGTGTGTGTGTGTGTTTATATACAAGGAATGGGCAGGCATAGTTGTTAATGAGCACAAACCCAATATAAGATCTGACATAACTTGCCAACTGAAATGAATCAAGACACGATATGATGCAATATCGTCACGTCAACAAATTATTTCGCTTTCTAATTTTTTTTTTAGTTTAAAACAAAAAAGAATTGAAATAGTAAGTTTAATTACTTCATTACGAATAATAATCATCATTATTATAATAATAATAACAGTGATAATAAAAATTAGCAGCTATTAACATTTATTTGCAGCAAAGTTTGACAAAGCTGAACGAATGGGATTATATCATTCATTTGGTTTCATAAACAGACAACAACAATCAAAACCGCAACAACAACAACAACAGCAACCACAACAAACAACAACAACAATAGCTTTATCTTTCTTAAACATTCCTTTATTTTTATTTTATTTCCTTGCAACACCACCAACATCAGAAACAATTATCTCTTATCATCTCTTCAACGTGATTTGTTATGTTGTGTTCATTATAACCTCTTGCTGGACGATATAAATTTTTGATTATATAATAACAATTACTATAAATAACATATTAAATCACAGACACACACACACACACACACACACACACACACACACACATATATATATATATGTGTGTGTGTGTGTGTGTGTGTGTGTGTGCGTAAAAAAAATTTTCAAGTGTATATTGTTTATTTGTTTGATCTTTTGGTTATTTATTTGTTTACCTGTTTAATCATTCTTTAATTTTAATTTTTATTTCTAAATCATTTATATATATATATATGTATATATATATATATATGTATATATATATATGTATATATATATATACATCAGGCCGTAAATTCTCACACTCACACACACACACACACAGATATATATATAAATATATATATATATATATATATATATATATATATATATATATATATATATATATACCTAAATGCAAACAAGCAAACACACATACATACATACAAATGCTTGTATGTGCGCGTGTATGTATGTGCAGCATGCGATGCGAGGGTAAAGCATTGTCAATATCAAAAAATTATGTTTGTTACAAGTTTAAACTTAAATTTTCTCTTAAATGATGTTATTTATTTGTTTTTTTAATAATAATAATAATAATTATTTAAAACGTTCCTGTTTCTCACTGAAGACGTTACGCAAATTCATTTCGTTTTTTTTCCATTCATTTTCAGCAGTTCACTCTCATTTCTAGTTATTAGTATGTAGGGATATCTCAATGTTTTATTTTTATACAAACTTCCAACTAGAGTCTATTATTGGCAAATGATAACTCATTAAATAAATCTGTTACATACCACGAATACATCACTATAATATATATATATATATATATATATATATATATATATATATAGTGTTATATTTTGATAACACTTTATATTATTTATTAATTAATTAATTTATTTATTTTCTAAGAATAGTTTTTCTTTTTTTTATCATTATGATTTCTTTGCTTGTACTATTATGAAACATTACGATGATTAGGATAGTAATGGCGATGGACATACAGCGGTGATGATGATGACGACGACGATGATGGCCACGGTGTTTGTATATGTTTTATAGATGTTAAAAGACGTTGAAGAAAAAAATGAAATTTAAATGTCATTCGACTCTTTGATCGATATAACGCTACGTAATATTTATATTCCAAGCCACATGTTGCTGGGGCAGAAAAGGTATTTTCAAATCCTATTAGCTCTAGCAATAATGATAATAAAACAAATGATAACAAAAATTGTGAATTAGAAATAAAATAAAAATGTCAATATAAAATCTCAACCAATTCACTGACCCACAACCTTACTATCTATATCCATCTATATTAGAACTACAACCATTCCACTGCCACCACTGCTGCCAATGAATGTAGATACTCACCTTAGATACTTTTGATACTTTTCAGTGGCGAATCTAGGGGGGGGGTGCGGGTATGCATCCCCCACCAGACTAGGAAGGAGGAAAAGGTTGAGGATTATGTTTAAAATTTAAAATATGAGTGGACAAAAATTAACTAAAAATGGTCATTAACTTGTCAATTTTGAAGATCATCTTTTCATCAAAGCTGGAATAAACTAGCAAAAAAAATCATACTCTAGCGCAAAATTTTGCGTCCGCACTTCTAGTCTTGATACAGTTGTTATGATTATTTTAGCTGAAGTTTCAAAAATAGAGAAAAAGCTCTTTTAAACCATTACTGTTAACGTTTATAATTTATATCATTCCTACTACCGCCATCGTCAATATTAAGTTCGTCATCTCTTACATCATCATCATCATTCAATAAATTTGCTAGCATTACGGTAACTTTGAATAAATACTGGCACAAAACCACAAAACTGACACTCGTTTTTCACGGTAGAATTTGTTTTAAATTCTAGGTTTATAAAAGTTTATTATCACTAAAATAATTTTTACCGCGTCCAATCTTATAGGCATGATACTATACTGCTATTAGTCTTACTGATTATACGTAATAATACTTATTCTTTACTGTTTTTATGTTACTATTAATGCAATGCACTGCTGCTGCTTGGCCTTTTCCGACTTATTTAAATAAAGTTATAACTCAACCATTAATACATCCACTGTGATGAGATAGATATCATATATTATTATCATTATTATTATTATTATTATTATTATTAGTAGTAGTAGTAGTAGTAGTAGTAGTAGTGGTAGTAGTAGAAGTAGTAGTAATAAGTAGTGGCAGCAATGCAGTATTTGTTGTAGTAGTAATAGTAGTAGTAGTAGTAGTAATAGTAGTAGTAGTAGTAGTAGTAGTAATAGTAGTAGTAGTAGTAGTAGTAGTAGTAGTAGTAGTGGTGGTGGTGGTGGTGGTGGTATGAGTAGTTATTATTATATTGTTATTATTATTATAAATTATTATTGTTATTGTCTCATTATAATAATAATATTAGACGTATAGTTAATAATTTTATTAACTTAGGTTTTGTCCCATTAGAGTTATACTGATATTTAAGAAAATTAATTAAATTAATTCCCGAAAAACGCAAAAAAATACAAAAAATAAAATAAATATGTAAACAAAACGTTAATAATAAAAGTAATAAGATCATAGGAATAATAATAATAATAATTAAACGATTAATTCATAACTTCTTCTCAGTGTCATGCCTGTCTTAATACCTTAACTAGCTGTGTAAACAATCGGGGTTTAGCGCGTATGCAAAGATCACACGCATACAACAATGCGAGCATTCACACGCATATAAAAAAAATTACACACACTCACACAAGCACGCACAAAAACAAACACAGACACGCACGCACACACACAATCACAAACTTCCATTTGCGTTCACACACAAATGCACAAACGCACACGAACGCACCTCTTTTGGCGAGTATGAACAACAATAAAAAATCAAATTAATTAAAAATTTAAGCGATGATGATAATTCAAATAACAACTTGTTTCATTATTCAAATGTTTAAAATTGACAAATATTCATATTTAAATGTAATTTTAAAAAATTCTTCATTTAATAGATTAATTAAAAGTTGAATATTATATGCAAAATAACAACAAATAAAACATTTGACTTAGGATCATCAACTAGAATTGTCGTACCGCACCACACCACAGTACATCGCATAAGTCTAATAATGGCCAAGGTAAATGCCTCGAGATTCGTTCGAGTGACTTGTTCATTCTCGCATATAGACGGAGCGTGGTCAGTGGTCACTGAGAAATGTAATTCAGCCATGACGACGAAACTGCCGCGTGAACAAGCACGGCGACATTGAATACTTCATTGCGCCGTGCTCGCGGCAATTGATATCACTGTATCACCGGGTGTTCGGTTTAAATTCCTTTAAAATTAAGCAAAACATTTTTGATTTCGATTTGTTTTCCCTTTTATGCGGCCAATTTTAGAGCTTATACAAATAAAAATTTTAAAAATTTGAACAAATACAAAACATTGAAAACAGTGTTATATTAAACCTGTTACCAATTTGAATATTTGTGCAAAGTTATTCATGACGCAATAGAAGTTAAAATCTCCCGTCATGCCATGCCATACCATAAGAGAAAGCATCGCTTTGTCTGCGGTATGTTGACTAAAAATTTTAAGCCCCATATTATTGAATTAATTTTTCTCGTTTTTATACCAGCTACTAAGGTGACCTGAAAAAGCCAAGTTAATTTTTTAAATACAGGAAACAATTGGCAAGTCAAGGCGTAGAATGGTGAAGTCAGAATTGTATTCTTGTTCCACGCTATGCTGTACGTTGTAGCAGTGCCCTTTTTAAATCTTGTTATTGCTAGATCATGCTCATGTGTCCGGAATATAAGCTGTCGGTCAATTAAATTGGACATTCTTCTCATCAGCACCCAGCCGTGTCATAAAATATAATTATTCAACTTTCCACAAATAACCGAGGAGCCTTACAACGTCCATGAGCACAAATTTGTGATAATTTATCCAGCCATCATGGTTACCCTCAATGTACTTTTAATTCATCGCAATTAAGAAGCCTCCAGACAAGCATTTACAACTTTGGAACTTTCAGCATAACTGATTTCATGGTCTCCTAATAGTACGGGAAAAAATCATTCTATTTTCCATGCAATATGGACATCACTAAAACACGCTTAGAAGTATAATTATGAGTATTTTAAATAATAACGCTGAAAGAAAATTAATACTTTTAAACAATTAGAAAATTACATAAGATGGGTTAATCTAAATGTACCAGCTTCAGTGAATATTTGTCGTAACGTAAATTTGATTGTCAAATCTAATGTAGATATATTTCCGTTAAAACAAATGTTTTATAACTATTCTTGAAGTCAGGTTTTTAAAACTCCCTTGGAAAAAAATATGTCTATGCCCCCTGCACACGGTGTCATCCCTTTTAATAATGTGGTTTATCACCATTACACTACCATTCAAATTTTCCTGCAACACCATCACAAATATCTTTACAATTAGTCACGTCACCACATTAGCATCATATAACACCATCATATATTATCACATCATCTGTTTCATATCACTTCATTTGCTTCATTTCACTTCATATAACTTAACATCACATCATATAACTTCAATTCAGATAAAAACATCACGACGCATCCAATCATATTACATCAAATAATACAGCACCACAATCTCATCATATAACCACATCACATCACTACATATTACATGGCATCCCGTGACATCAAACTTCTAATGAATAAACCACATTCTGCAGCTTAGTTACTCTTATAGATTATAAAATCGGTTTTTTTTTAAGCCGAATTCGTTTGCTGTGTATTAAAGGAAATTTAAAAAAAGATTTCTAAACCGATATATAATTATTTTATTAATGATTAACAATTTTATTGAAAAAATTGTTCCGATAAAATTGCTCTAAATCAAACATGTGTTTGTAATATATGGATACGAACGCAGACGTATAATCGAATAATTATATATTTAAATATTAATTTAACAGTTACTTAATGAAAAGGAGAAAAGAGAGAAAAATGAAAAGCTAGGAGAGAGAGAAAGAAGGCGAGAAAGAGAACGAGAGAGAGAGAAAGAGAGAAAGAGAGAGAGAGAGAGAGAGAGAGAGAGAGAGACATGCTTTCAAAACGAACAAGAGAAAATAAATGGATCAAAAGAACGATCTAACAGAGTTGAACTTTCGCATTAACGCACTGCACATATGTGTGAAAATTTGTGTGGATGCATTTTAAACGTCTGCCAGTGATGTTTATGTTTCATTACTTTTCCTTTATAACAAGCAAGCACACGCTGAAACATTCACACAATCACAAGCTTCTTACAAGCAAGTGCACAGTACTTGCAGAGAACCACAAACTCACATGCATACATGCAAATTGAACGCGTACATTGCAGATTGCAAACATCGGCGACAACTAGGTTGTTGATTCAGTTTTAAGGATTTCTAAAATTTTAAAATGAAATAGGCGCACTTTGTAAACATGGCCCTTCTTATGCAAACTTGCTATGTTTGATGTGCTTTATTTCAATTAACGCGAGGTATCCAATGTCATATTTCAATGAAAATCCCCAATAATGTTAATCAACAGTTATTGCCGATATTTTTTTTTTATGAAATTAAAATTAATACCAGGCTTCATTTTTTGAAATTTAAATTTGAATTATAAATCATAAAATAAACAATGAAATTTTTAAGTTTGATTTTTCAAAAACAAACACTTGTGAATTGACGAGAAACCAACCAGCAGCCAATAATACCTCTGCTCGACAAATTATTTTCGTTGTTATTTTAATTCGATTACGAACGAACGAACGAAGCAACCAACCGCAGTCTTCAGTTAATCCGATCATCAAACAAAGATTTAATCGTTTTGCAATCCTTTAATTTCTGGCTGCTCACACACAAGCAAGCAAGAGGCACACACACAACATACTCATCTCACAATGTTCAGCTTTATCGTTATTAATTGATAATAACATATAAAAATTTTGTTCAGCAAGTTATATTCTATAGCAATTTTACATCTCTTATAACTTGACTGTGTTCGTTCATTCATGATTGACAATAAAATAAGAAGAATATGCCCACTTGCATTTGATAGGAATAAATTAATAAGCAAATAAGCATTATCAAATGCTTGCAGTCACCAGCAAATGCATAAACACGCAATTCATTCATACTCGATCGAAAACACACCAATGCGCCTGTTTATGAAACATACAAAAGCGTAGAACAAAAAATTACATTCAGAAAAAAGTACACTGGCGTATGCAAACATAAAAATAAATATCGAATCACGTATAAGAGCCAGCGTTCACACAGAGTGAGAATTTTGAGCTAGCTAGCTAGCTAGCCATACGTCATCCACTTGAACAGCTTCATGATTTGAATTTGCGAATTTATAATTTTAGAGTTGAAAGTTTTTTTTAGATCTGTCATTTTTTATCAGTGCTAACCATTTTCCGTTATAGTTTCTAATGCAAGTATAGCACAAATTTTATAAATTGAACATTGATTTGAATAAAATCACATTGATTTGAATAAAATCGCATTGGTATTGTATTTGTCGTTGATACCATTAAAGTCTAAAACAATTACGGCAAGAAAGAACGACTATCTTTTAACCTTTCAATACAGTAAAGCACTCTTAGTAGTAAAACTTAATATGCCATTTTTCCTGCTCTATTTTTATATTTAATCTTTATAATTCAGCTCTGTCAAACGCAGGTATTCAATGTTATTCAATACTTGTAATTTAAATTTTTGTATCTGTCACAAAAGCTGCCTAAACACCTACACCATACTATGTACGTTCACATTATGCATGACGCGCATCATACACGTGTGATAGTATTTGAGTTTCCGACAGAGAGTGCTCGAACCATGCCATCGCGTAATAGCCGTAATAGCAGCGTGAGACGTGGCACTTCCACAGACTGAGCTGACTCAGTAACCAAATGTGCTTTAATTGATCTCAAGACCCATCTGTTTGCAAAATTCATTGAAGAGCGCTGTCGAACATTGCGGAAATGGTGCTTTATAAACTAATTGATTGGTTGATTGATTATAATTAATACACATATATGTGGTTTATATACATATTAATATACATATATGTGGTTTAAGACATGTTCAAAACAACATTATATATATTTATATATAATATGTGTGTGTATTCTGTATACCAATATGGTTTGGGAGGTTTGGGAATTGGAATGATGACAATATGCTATTTTATGTAGTAAAACTACATCGTTTGCCCATATAAGTTTTACTTTTACATTTTCATAGATTCGTTACCAACGTAATCTTACATTTAAAGTTTTAGTAACCAAGCGAAAAGATTAGTCGTTGCGGTTAAAGCTAACATTAGTTAGATTTCTTTTCATTTATGTCTTTCATTGGGTTTTAAGAAATGGGAGTGGGTTCATCGGAGCCGGTTACGAGGAAAGAGACTGATCGCGTGTCCAGCTCCAAGTTCGTTTGTGGTTCCAGTTGCATGCAAGGATGGCGAATTAGTGAGTTGGGATTTTGAATTTTAATACATTCAAATTCAAACGTTAGCATTGGGTAGTTTTTCATACATGCAATGCAAACTATTGTAAATTATCTATTAATAAAATGAAAATCTTTGCGTTCCATAAAGAAAGGTTTTTTGAGTTTGACTGAGTACTTGAATTGAATGAAATGGTTTGTTTGAAACTCTGTGATAATGTGGTTGTTACCAAGCTAGGTAAGTTTACTTTACACTGTTTACAGTTTAAGAGTTTATCTTTTGTGGTGCAAGCAAGTGCAGTCGAGTGTGGAGTTGAAAGCATTACTACTAATGCCTAATTTCTTGTTGTAAATAATTAATAGTATTTTTATTTTAATTGATTTGTAAGTAATGGACGTTTTCTGGAGTTATTTTTTTATAACTTACTCTTTACTTGCACTGCTATTGAAGTTTGAATTGTTTATTGAGGGCTAAGTCTTAATTAACAGGTTGCATTGTTTTGATTTTGGAACATGTAGTTAATCTTAGTTCTTAATGAATTTAATCCTGATTGGATGGTGTTTTTTTAGATTATGGAACAACAAGATGAGATATATTGTTAGTCTACTAAACTGTTATTTAATAAAAGGCTAAATATATCAATTTTTCCAAAAATCATTCTGGTAGTATTTTATATATGTACCTAAAAAATATTATGAATTCTGAGATTGAAAAAAAACAGATTTTATTCTACTGAAATGTTAACAACAAATCTTTTTAAAAGCACTACATTAATACAAAGGTTACTTTTAATTGTTTTCAAAGTGCATCATAATAACCATAAAAGGCATTTTTTGTTCAAAAGTAGTAAAGTAAATAAACATTATTAGTCTTTATCTTGTATGTTGTATAAGAACTAAGATGAATGTCTTATACACATGTAGTTATAACAGTTAAGTCATGTGGTACCTCACGACGAGTTTTGATGAAGAACCATCAATGATATTAATTACATTAATTGAAATGCTCCCAACTATATTTTTAGTCATTTTTGTTTTTGTTTTGTTTGTAATGCAGATTTTAGCTAGGGCTTATATCATGAATCATTTAAACTTTTTCATAGTTTAAAGAATTAAAATGCAAAAATGTTAAATGTTGACATAATGTAGATATGGAGGACGCTCATGTGCATTTGCCTGAGATTCCAAACCTGCCAGAAACAAGTTATTTCTCTCTGTTTGATGGGCATGGAGGTTGTTACTTTCTTTCTTGCATTTTACTTCTGTTATGTTTAGTCAGTTTTGTATGATTGAAAGGCTCATATGCTGCTTATAATGCGATAGAAAATTTTCAACTATGTCAGTCAGTAATCACTAGAAAATAACTAGCAATGAAATTGTTCATAATTTGTTTAAATAAAGTCCACTTTTTGAAATTGAATAAAACTTATAAATAAATTTTTTAAATTAATATTTTATTCAAGGACCAGAAGTTTCTTTATATGCAGGCAAGAATTTCCACAACATGCTATTTGCAAACAAAAATTTATGTTAGCCAATGGTTTCATTTCTTCAAACATTATTAATCTTTTTATTTTTGAAAAAAACAATGCACAGATTAAAATCTGGCAGCCATCTAACTTGAGCATGTCTCTGGTGTTGTATGATTTGTGACCCACTGCAGTGGATGAGTGCTTCATGAACATATTTAAAGTTTAGACACTACTAGCCTTTCTTATAAAATCTTTTCTCCAAGCACTTAAATGCATAATGTCATCTCCGTTCTTTAAAAAAGTCAACTTTCTTTTTTTTCAAACCTGATTATTCACCAATTTCATACCATTCATCAAATAAGCAAACAGTTTTAATGTTTTGTATCAGGACACATTTAGGATTTATTTCCACTTGAAGTCGTTTAAATAAAATTGTTAAATAAAAATGAATTTTTTTTTTATTTCATCTACTGGCATTAACTGATTAGTACATATAAGGTTAAACAATTTTTGATAGATGAGGGAAACATAACGAAAGCATTCAAATCCACCTTTTTGCAATTTGATGCTGAGATCAGAGGTATTTTATTTTCAGAAACGATTTATTTTTGAAAATTTGATACTAATACTTTGGTTGATGTTTCTATTTGATGCTATACTGCAGGCAACAGTTTTCATTGAATTTAGTTAACTTAATATGGTTATTGCTTGTGGTAGTTTTTTATTTATATAAATATGCGACTTTTAATGAAATTTGTTTTACATTTTGTGAACCAAAAATTGAGCAAGGTATAATAATAAATCAATTTAGAAAAAGTCATCATTGTATTTTTTGAACTGACAATTACATGTTAAGATGTTTTTTACTCTGAGTAAATATTTTGAAAAATGCTTTTAAGAGTTTCTCATGTTAAATTTTGTATGGTTAATTAATTATTCTATGCTCGTTTATAGTGTCCATCCATTATGGGTCGGACTGGTTAATTAATTATTGAACAAATAATATTATACAATGTGTTATTTATATATTAAAGGCAAATTTTGTTATTTAACTTATTAGACTCACGGTTTTTTATGATAAGTTAGCTTACAGAAATGAGTTACTCGTTGTTGCATTGAACATTTGCCTGATGACCTAGTTCAAATTCTGATTAAAACTTTCTCATGTTTGCAATGCCTTGTTTTATGAGGGTCAACTGATAATAATACTCTAAGTTATAAAGTTTTGTCTTGTCACACACCGCTTATGATATCATCATTTCTATAAAAATGTTCATCAGTCAAAAATAATTACAGGCAGCGTGCCACCGAATGTTGGTTCAACGGCCAATGTTGTTTTGATTGTCAGGAACATGCTGTTTTGTGTTGGTTAAAACATTTTCATTTATTCATTTATTCATTCATTGTTGTATTTGCCCACTGCATAATGCACATTAATCTGCAGTCATTTTGTACCCAAAATGAGCTGCGTGCATTTTGTGAGCAGTATCCGAATTTAAAATTTATGATTACTCCAGCATGTAAAGTTTTTAAAATTGTTTGAATTAATTAATTTGTGAACATGTCCTTATTGGGCATTCATACAATTTTATATTGTTTATTTTTTTAGAACCGTTCCAACACGTCAGAACTGTTTTGTCAAAAATTTTTTAAATCCAATTCCAACCGAATTTGCTTACTATCGAAATAGCTATAGAATCTGTTGATAACAAATTTGACGTTTCTTGCAATATAATTCGTAACATCAGATGTTTTTTCTGTTTTGCTTTCTTTATCTGTTTTTCAAATGAGCCATTCGATTTTCGCGACGTCTCACCATGAACAAAAAGCAAAAGAGAACGTGCCTTGAAAACTCGTGGCTTAAAAACACATTTGGAAACAATACATTATATATATATATATATATATATATATATATATATATATATATATATATATATATATATATATATATATAATTTATTTAATCATTTATTTATTTGTACCGTCTACGGAAAATCATTGTTAGAGCAACATTGGTGACTCTAGGACAGTAGTGAGCATAGGAGGCATAGCGAGAGATTTGTCGGAAGACCACAAGCCACACTCAGACAAGGAAATTCAGAGAATATCTGGAGCTGGAGGATTTGTTACCAACTTCAGAGTAAATGGTAATGAGCTGACATTATTACCCGAAATTCACTCGTTGAATTTTATTTTGATTCTAAGTTTGTTTTTAATGAACATATTTTGGTTCTTTTTTAGTTTTTTTGACTTCCCAATGGAACTTTAGCAGCCGAGTTCTGTTATTTTTAAGAAATAACAATATACATTGACAGGCGGGCTGGCTTTATCCAGAGCCTTTGGTGACTTTATGTACAAGGACAATGGAAATCTGCCTCCGGAAAAGCAAATGGTTATTGGTCAGTTATACTTCATATTAACGTCTGCATGTAGGCTCGTAATGATAGGAATCGATACTGACAATTTTTGTATTTTTTTTTATATTTTAAGATAAATATTGATTTAGTAGGCATTGACAATAACTTTTATGTAATTTTTGTATTTAATTGCTGATTAATTTTCTCACTGTCGTTAAGACCCGTTTGCGTTTATGTGGTTGTAGGATGCGAACCAAGATGAGAATGTTAACACACCATATAAATGTTTGTTTTGCCAGCGTTCTTTGTCATTTAAACTTCATCTCTATTTTCTTCCGTCTTTGCAATCGTGACAGCGTCGCTGATGACCCAATGATTTTTTTTATGCCAGCTGTCCCAGATGTAACGTACCTCAAAATAACAAATGACTTTGAATTTTTTGTGATGGCGTGCGACGGAATATGGGACGTCATGACCAGTCAGGAGGTCGTCAATTTCGTTCGACTTAGAATCGCAGCCAACATGCCACCGCACATTGTTAGTTACCACTGTGTAATAAAGTACGGTAGTTTCATTTTTTCAGTACCATTCATTTTTAAAATTTAAATCAGAACAGTTTATGAGATTTTTAAATAAATAAAAAAGTTGATAACATTCCTTAGATATGCGAGGAATTGATGACAAACTGTCTGGCTCCAGATATCAAGATGGGTGGCTTAGGATGTGACAACATGACTGTCATGATCTGCTGCTTCATTCAGCATCAAACTTACAAACAACTTATGACAAAATGTGCATCGCCTGTTGCTGTTCACACATTTCCTGAATATCCCATTGCACCCCCACTCCCCGAGGGGCCTTCGACGCAGAACGCAGTTGTCTACCGTAAATCTAACTGATTGTCGGTCATGAGCTGTCACAACTCAGCTTCATAACTGAAAGCTTCACCATTAATGAAATAAATGCATGTATGTATGCATATGTATGTATGCATATGTGTGTATGTATGTATGCATGTATGGATGTACGTGTGTATGTATGTATGCAATTAACGGAATTTTTCGTGATGTGATTCAAATTTATTTTGATCTCAACCAGTCTTTATATTTACATTTTATTTTAAAATATATTTTCTATCTTATTTCAAAAAAGTACCTTTTTACCCTATTCACTACACCGGTGCATTGATTTTTTTTTATCTTTTTCAATTTCTTCATATTAACATTTATTCCATTACTTATACTGCATTTATATAACATTTGTATCTAATGTTAACGTCGAGAGGCGAGGCAGGATCTGAATTATTATTGTATTACACATATTTTAGGTTTTGTTAAATGAAACATTTGTTGTGACTCGAAGTTGATGCCAGTATCAATGGGCCTCGCCCTTGTTTCAATGTTGTGATAAACGTATCTTGAACACGTCTGTTTAATTTAAAAATAATGTCGTTCATTATGGTGTTAAATAGTTCTTTATCTCAATCGATTGCTTCTCATCCTATAAAATATAGAATAATTTTAAAAATTTGCGCATTTATGTATAAGTCTTAATCTAAATTATTTCCTAAGTACTTATCAGATAAATTAATTGAACCTAAACGCCCCGGTCTTCCTGTTCTCACTTCTTCTTAACTCGTGTTAAACACTCTTTTTCTAAATTTGCATTTGCTTGTTCTGGCATTTTTCTCTGGAACTTTCTACCTCCTTCTCTGATTACTTCTCCATCACTTACGAAGTTCAGAGCGGATCTCAAGACCCATCTGTTTGCAAAATTCATTGAGGAGCGCTGTTGGACATCGCAGAAATAGCGGTCTATAAACTAATTGATTTAAATTAAAAATTGATTGGATCAAAAAAAGTTAAAGGTTTCATGGACTCACCGAAAGTTTAGAGAGGAATCAACAACACACAAACAGCGTATAAGATTACATGCTAAACGACGCATCACACTCAAGTATAGTGGTAAGCTGGAATCCTTTTGTAATATTCGAATCTGGTCACTGCACGCACCGCGAAATAGGACCAGGCGCTTTCAACCACTAGGACATCACGCTAAACAAACATTTAATCAGATGATCAAGCAGAAACTACAAAGAGTAGTTCGCCATTTTGGATACCCACATTTTGGGATACGGCAATGTGTTTGTGTTGATTTGGCTTAATAAAGATTACGCCGACTGGAAAAAATACACGAATCACAAAAAATTGAGCAACTGTTCAGAATAATTTACAAGTACATGCATTCATTACGACGTCACAACAAATAAATATGGTTAAACGTTAAAGTTGCGGTCTGTTTTATAAAAATTTTGATATGAAATTACATATTTACAACGTTATTTAGACGGAACACGATGCAACATTAAAAAAATCACAGTGTTCGAAACAACTTGCGTGCAGTTCTCGTGTACCAGGGCTCAAGTAAAAGCAAAGTTTACTTTTTGACTAAAAGTTAGCAGATAGAAGTGAACTGAAATACAATGTAATTCAAAATATGAATTCTCATCATTCACAGGGAACGCGACTAGATCGTTGTTTCAAGTAAATGGAAATCTGGAGTCTCAAAAAGCAATGGTCTTCTGCTTAGTTTCATCTCTTCTTCACGTCTGTAAAAATAAAAAAGAAGGGCTTAATATTTCAACAGATTAGCATAGTAATCATTATATGCTAAATAACATTAAGCAACACTCCAGAATGTACTGTCGGTAATTGGATGTTATTAGAATTTGTTGGTCGGTTGAGTTTTGCTCTAAAGTGAGTGATACATGCAAACTGAATAAAATTATGAAAAAAAGACATCCCAATAAAAAAAGGTCAGATTTTTTATGTGAAGGCCTTTCGATACGTGCTGTTTTCATCGTTTACAAACAGTCTAAGACTGTTCCAAGAGGCAGTGGGCTACCGGCGGTGATGTTTCTGTTGAAAATTTTATAGCACTAACTTTTGTAAGAGTTTAAACAAGCCAGTCCCTATGCTCATTGGTATGCCCATGATGATGCATTCACTCACGCCTGCGTGGTTATCAATGATTCATTAATGACGATTGACAACAACTTTAAATTATTATTATTACAATTACTGATGATTAGAAATGATTATTGAGGATTTATGAAGAATATTCAAAAATTATTTATGATTATTATTAATGATTATTGAGGATTTTATTAATAATTATTGACAAATTATCAATTTTACGTTATCATTAATTATCAAAACATAGCAATATTTCGTTATATAATGACATTGCTGGGTCCTATTTGGAAAATATAATTAGAAGAAATATTATGACGACAATATATCAAGATGGAAATATGGTAACATGATATCAAGATAGAAATATGATACCACAGTAATAAGATAATATGATAACATAACATTGAAATGATAACAAGATAGCACGATGATAAGAACGTGATATCATTACGCAGTGATAAGATGACGACGATGCGATAGCATAACCTTTGAGGAATATCTAAGAGAGAAAAAAAAATAATAAAAAGCGATACTGACCGGATACAGGGTCATTCTGTCCGTGATAGGCTGCTTCGTACAAGTGGTCAGATGTGTTCTCAAACTTTATTGAAGTACAAATGTATTATTGTAATTATTATTATAACTTATATTTTATTTACTATAAATAATTCAGGATTCCTAATTCACAATCTACTCAGGTTTAACATTTCGAGATGCATGGATCGTTACTGATAAAAATAAGAGCCGCAAAGTAAAATGGCCATTTCATTTGCCATTATATTCGCGAAAGAGCTAGTCGTTTCAATCACCAACACACATCTTGAC
>NW_008704501.1:2151275-2155772 GCF_000326865.2 Helobdella robusta | reverse complement strand
GTTATGCTTGAACCATCACGACAATCATGATACTCACCACCACCACCATCACATGGTAACCATGATACTCATCACTGCTAGTACCACCACCACAAGACACTAACCACCACCACTACCACCTTCATCACCACTACCACCATCATCACCACTACCACCACCAACATCACCACTACCCCAACCATTATCACCACTACTACCACCATCATCACCATTACCACCGTCATCACCATTACCAAGTTCATCACCACAACCACCATCATCACCACTACTACTATCATTACCGCTACCACCATCATCTCTACTACCGCCATCATCACCACTACCACCGCCATCATCACCACTACCACCACCGTCATCTCCACTACCACCACCACCATCAGCATCACCACTTACAGAAGCCAACATGAGAACGCTTTCCCTCATCTTAGCCATTCCACCTCTGTTTATTCCGAGAACATCTCCCTGGATAGTTAATTTCATGACAATATTAATGCAATTAAATCATTAATGTGACTATATTCATTGCCTTATTGATGTAATTACATTATTAATGTTACTATGGTCATCCTTCAAAAAAAAAGTTTTTACGTTCACTGCATTACTGATGTAATTGTATCATTATTGTGATCATATTCATTACACTGTTAACTTAAATTACGTTACTAATGTTTTTAGAATAGTGATGTAACTTAGTTTATTTAAAAAAATGTATTAATCTGGCAATAATTATTTCGACTAATCAATCGGCTATCAGTCGATCAATCGATCAATCAATCAATCATATAAATAAATCAATCAATCAACCAATTAATCATATAAACCAACCGAACCAACCAACTATACGTGAGATGACTACCAAGTTTATCAAATGAATAAAAATTACAAAACAACTATCAATAAAATCGACCAATTAATCCTTGAAAAACGAATGGGTGAATGAATGAATGGATGAATGAATGAGTGAATGAGAAGATGAATGAAGGAGTGAAGGTGTGAGTGAATGAGTGAAAGGACTGACTCTGTTACACATGATATCAGCGAGGAGTGTGATGTGCCTAACGTCCAAACTGATGCCATGACTGCCCATCGTCTTCATCATCTCCTCTATGATCGTTGCTCTGTTCGTTGTCATACAACCAGTACAATCGTAATAACAATTTATAATCAAAATTATTTATTTATTTATTAATTATTATAAAATTTTTATTTTGTGATTATTTAATCGATGGAAAACTGCAGACAATTGTTTCCAAACTGGTTTTTGAATATGAAAGGAAAGGCTTGCAAATTAACGTCAACAAAGCAGAGTGTATGGTTATCAGTAAAAGCAAAACCGCCCTCGATCTGTCCCATAATCATTAATGGTAAACAGGTGAAACAAGTCAACAGCTTCAATTATTATTTCAGAAGTCTGATTACCTTAGGTTGTAAATGTCATGTGGATATCAAACGAAGGGTAGCTATGGCCAAAGATGCATATTCTAAAATGAAAAACATCCTCACTAACAGCAAAATCAGAATATCAACAAAATTAAAACCGTTAGGGTGTTACATTTTTCTGTGCCACCTTATGGCTCTGAGTCCTGTATGAAAATTAGTTGGACCTTTCTCTCATACTTCGAATAAGGATGTATTAAAACAGTCCGGTTATAAAAAGAGAAAATTACTACAGATAATCCGACAGGGGAAGTTGAAGTTTTTTGGTCACATCATGCGGAAGGAAAGAATGGAAAATCTAACAACTACTGGAAGGATTGCAGGGAGAAGAGATCGCGGTCAACAATGAATAACATTCGTGAAGTCCTTGTGTCACTTGTTGAGTATCACCACATTTCAACCACCACAAAGTGTCAAATATCGGGCTTTGTGGAATTCGATGGTCGCCAATGTAATGAAAGGATGAGGCACGAAAAAGAAGAATTTTTATTATTATTTGGATTATTAATTTGAAACCCAAAAGTCTGCATGTCGTTTCATGAAAAATTATTATATATTCAGAAGAGAATTGAAAAAGCAGACCTGGCAGCCTCGATTCCAAAGGTTTGTTTAACCTCCATGATGTTGTTGGACATCACTTTCGTGCCCACAATACCTGTAAATTACACGTCATTTTATGTATGATATGCATGTGTACGTCTATCCATCCATCCATCCATCCATCCATTTATCTATCTATCTATCTATCCATCTATCTATCCATCTATCCATCCATCCAATCCATCCATCAATTTCTTTTTTAATTTTGCCTAACAAATACATGAAGATGAATGTTGTTGAAGCACGTTCAGAAAAAAGTCTACCTAAAAAACGAACAAGTTTCCATAACAGCAACCTACCCCCCATACACCCCTATTGACCCGCACAGCCCACCACCACCAGACACCTGCCACGAGACTAACAATACGCGTCATCACTAAACCCCATCGAAATACATACCCCCACGCAATCACCATACACCTCTATAGAACCACTCACCACCACCACCACACTCAACCCCTACACGCACTCCGTCACACATCTCAACAGCCAACTCACCAGGTATTCCAATGATGGACTGAAGATTTGTACCCTCAACAACCAATTCGTAAGAATTTTCTCCGTTTGGTCCTTTCTTGTCCAGTATCTGCATGACAGCTCGCTTCACTGAAGACAAGCCCTGCAAAACAAAATATAGGAGACGTCCATTAATAGGAAGTACAAACAACAACAACAACAACAACAACAACAACAACAGCAATAACAACAACACCAGACACAAACAACCTTAACAACAACGCGAGGAAGACCTTCAATCAGCTTTTGTAAGACGTAGTAGGAGGAACTTTTGTTCGATCTTGGAGGTCGCACAATGATAATGGAGTCGCCATGGATCTCAATGTCCTTCACGACCAAATGATGAATGTGGTGATGAATGTGGTGACGAATGTGGTGACGAATGTGTGATAACCAACAAATTATAACTCGGAAAGTTTATTAACATCGAAAAAAGCATCAAAAACACACCTGCATCTTGACTTTTAACTTGGACAGCAGAATGGATTTCTTGACCGAGTCAACATTCACTTCCAGCTGAGAAAATGATGAAATGATGAAATTATGCTGCATTAGGTCAACACAACTTTTTAATCACTACGAAACACTAAGTCGCATGTATTCTGGTCTCACGAACGCCAAACATGGCTATTCTATCTCAGAAGGAGAGTTCAATGCCTTGCCAAATAATGAAAATAAATAAATAAGGCCATTGTCTGAGCTGCCTCACTCGTCAACCTAGAACGAAAGACTACTCGTGATCATGCTTTACATCAATTAAGCTAGAGCACTACACTTCTATTTGAGAAAGTGATAATAAAGATGATTATGATAGGATGCTGATAGGATGATGATAGGATGATGATAGGAGATGATAGGATGATGATAGGAGATGATAGGATGATGATACCCTGAGTAGTTTGATCCTGTTCAGTTCCAGCTTGATGAGAATGAAATTGTCATCTGGTAGGACGACTTCTTGGAAGTACTCTGTGATCTAAGAAATAGTTAAAACATTCCCTTTTTTGTGTGCAAATTCAAACTAAAACTTTTTTCCAACTTGCAAGCAATCAATAAACAAGAAGCTAACTTAATAATTTATATAATAAAACTTGTATTTACTTTTTTACTATTGCAAACAAAACATGTAAAATTAAAAAAATTCTTACTTCTCCTAGGAAAGTTCTTTCCATCCTGCCTTTTACCAGCCTGGCAACATCCTTCAAAAAAATAAATTTAAAGCTAATTCACCATTAAAAAAGAAAAACATGGCACATACACACACGCGCGCGCACGCAAGCACCACACACACACGCGCGCGCGCGCGCACCACACACAAACACGCACACGCATCTATAAAGAAAGCAAAAGTTAGTTTAAAACGTACATTTTCTAACAACAAACAACACACGTTTAGACGACATTTTCCCCTAGATCGGGGGTTGCCGTTTGGCTACCTATGATGAAACCGAAATACCCCTCGACGCCATCCACATCTGTCAATCGCCTCAGTATCACGCAACCCCGCTTTCACCCTGTCCTTCTCCACCTGCTCTCTCCATCCCAATCGCGGACGACCCCTTCCTACCATTCCTTCAACCTCGAACTCCAACACTCGCCTAATCCCGACCCTTTCATCCCTTCTCAACACATGTCCATACCACCGCAATCTCGATCTTCTTATCAATGTCACAATGTCCTCATTCAGTCCCATCATTGACATCAGCTCTGTACTACTCCTCCTATCCTTCACTTTAACCCCACACATCATCCTCACCATAGCTCTTTCAGCCCTCTGCAGTACACTTTCCTTCTCTCTCCTCAACACCCAAGTTTCACCACCATATACCATCGCTGCTCTCACACATGCTTTATATACCCTCCCTTTCATCTTCACTGACCATTTCTTTCCACACAATACCCCACCCAGTTCCCTAAATTTCATCCATCCTACACGAACTCTAG
>NW_008704501.1:2136115-2151150 GCF_000326865.2 Helobdella robusta | reverse complement strand
AAGCTTTCCACTCTTTCATACCACCACTCAACCCCGTCCTTGCGTCCGTCCTATTAATCACACCATGAACACATTTCTTACATTTGAACGTGCCTTCCACCTTTTTCAGTGCCCCCCTCACACCACTACATCTCTTATGCACCCATTTCTGACATCCTATACACAATACCGAGTTAGCCTTCACTCTCCTGTCACATACCCCACAGGGGTCTATTTTACTTATCACTCGCTCCCCACCTTCCCCACTCACCATTACCTTCGTCTTACCAATATTAACTTTTAACCCTTTCTTTTCAATAACACTTTTCCATCTGTCAAATTTTAACTGCAATTCTTCCATGCTATCAGCCATCAAGACTAAATCATCTGCATACAAAATCTCAAATAACAACCCCTCCATTATATTTCCACACACAACATCCATCACAATTGCAAACAGAAACGGTGATAACACTGATCCTTGATGCACTCCTACCTTAACACTAAAAGCGTCCGACATCCCCCTTCCAACCCTCACCTTTGTCTTTGCCAACACACAGTCCCTGTGTGTTGGCTACGGCAACACACAGGGACTGTGTGTTGCCGTAACCAACATCAAACATCAAAAAGCCAACAAAACCCAAACCCAAACATCTCCATCCTTACCACTCTCCCAATTTTCAGCCACCTTCACTTCAAATGCCTTCCTCACCTCTGCATCCTGCAACTTCCATGTCTTTCTTTTTGCCACCAACTTATCCACCAACTCCCACTATCACTTGATTGACTACAACCATCATATCATTTCTTAACGCTCATGAAATGCAACTGACCTTATCGGTGTTGTTTTCAAGAGGACAGACCACAATAGGGGTGCTGATATTTTTGGTAGCGTTGATGATTTCTAAGATTCTGGGCACACCTTGCGTGATATTCATGGAGGCAACTCCAGCAAAATGGAAAGTTTTCAAGGTCATCTGAGTGCCCGGCTCACCTATGCTCTGAGCTGCCAAGGCACCCACGGCCGTCCCTGGTGTGGTTAAGAGGTTTGTTCATTTTACCAGGCTCTATTTTTGTTAAGTACTTGCATTTGTTTTGGAGTCAATTACGATACGCCTTTCACACTCGTTTCATTAATTTGACTTTAAGAAATAAATATTTCAAGATGCTACAGCCTGAAACTAGTTTTTAAGAAGTCAACAGAATAACAAATGAAATTAAATTACGAAAAAAATGCGAATCATGAGAATCATACCGGGCTCCATCTTGGCCTTCATGAGCTTGTTGTAGCACGTGTTAAGGAATCTCTCCAACTGAGTTCTTGAAATTTTGCTGATTTCACACAGACCTTCAAAATTATTCATGAGCGTGTGGATAAGCAGTTGCATGCATGCAATCATTCATCACATGATGAGCAGGTTCATAGTGGTACAATGCATAATAAATAAATAATGTATTTATCAGAATTCATACTTTGTTGAAATTATTAAACAATGAATATTCGACTTACCAGAAATTAGATTGAACATTATTAGGAGAACAACCAAGCTAGAAACAGACATGTGAATGAATTGAAAGCATAAACAAAAAATCTGAACTTGAAATAAAACTAACTGCCAGGTGGTACCCTTTTGAGACGGAGGTTGTTGGCGAGGGCATCCATGTACTTTCTGTGGGCAATTAAATGATGAATAACATGCAAATAACGCGCGTGGAAAAAAGGCCAAATAGGTCAAACGAAATATACCTTAAATGTCTTCCAAAGTTGCTCGCTCTTTCAAGAGTTTCCCAGTTGGATGTTGTTACAACCGGGGCATCAGTTTCCATGTCAGTTTCCGGGTTAATGGTACATCTGTTTGCTTTGTTTTTAACATTCAACTTGAAACTTCTCAAACATTTGAACTCCTCTGCCTCAAGCAGCCTTGAAAATAAAAGCATCACTTGATCAGCCGTGAGAGTAGTTTCGTCTTGGCAGGGATATTCCTTCTGAAAATAATTATTAAACAGTCAACGAACGACCAGTCTGGTTATCAAATTTTAAGTTAAAAAATAATTTAAGTAACGAAAGCAACAATTTTTTATGCAGAATGAACTGTGCAAATATTTTTTATGAAAATAAAAGCAGCAAAAATTTAGATAATATAATACAAGACTCACAACAATCTGCTGCATCACCCGTCCAAAATCAATCGCCCGATTGGCCTCCTTAGCAGTCAACTTGCCATTCTTGCTTTTGTGGTACTTGGTCTCCATAGCCATGGGATCGAGGCCGTCAGAACCATAAACAAACTGCACCACCTCTCCGATCGAGTTCCTCACCGTTTCATCGTACTGGCAACAAAGGTCCTCAAGTGCCTGCATTAGTAGTTAACAAGTTTCTTTTCAGTGCAACGTTCGTCATTTTGTCTTTGTTGTGCAAATTCATAAATATATTCTTATATAAAATTTCTAAAATGGTTTAAAAAACGAAAAGTAGATTAATCAGAATAATTCATAAAATATTTTTTCAGCATCTTTTCAAAGAATAATATAAAGTGTGACAAAAGAAAGTACCTAAGGAGAGAGAGAAAGAGAGAGAGAGAGGGAAGGAGGGAGGGAAGAAAGAAAGAAAGAGAATTCAACCTTGACCAATCTTCTCTGCATGTAACCAGTTTCGGCAGTTTTGACGGCAGTATCCACCAGACCTTCTCGACCAGCCACCGTGTGGAAGAAAAATTCGGATGGGGTCAACCCTGAATAGAAACTGTTCTCGACAAAACCACGAGCTGCCGGGTCTTTTGCTGGATGGATGGATGGATGGATGGATGGTAGGTTAGATAGATGGACGGATGGATGATGAAGTAGATGGATGGTTGGTTAGATGGGTGGATGGATGATGATAAAATAGATGGATACACTTGTGATAAGATATGCGTTTGTGAATGAGTAAGAAAAATTAACTAACAGTGTTTGTCAAAGTAAGGAAGAGCCCTGTCCTCAAATCCGTGTGGAACCCTCTTGCCACTGACAGACTGCTGGCCGACACAGGCTATCATCTGAGATATGTTGATGTTTGACCCTGAAAGGTATGGATTGTTTAGATTGAAATTCTTCATGCAACTGTTTGTAAAATAAAGTTCGATCGAACAATACAACATCAAATGAAACCAACCTTTAGATCCAGAGAGGGCCATGATGAGAGGACTGTTTGTCTTTGGCAACTCTCTCAAGCAGGCATCAGCAGCTTGTTCTCGAATGTTTGACAACTCTTTCAATAACACCCCCTATAATGGCCAAAATGAAAATATTTTACATGAAAAAACAAATCATGTAGTTAACTTTCAATCAATAGCGTAATATAAAAAAAATAGCCCACATCAACAAACCACCCCACCGAACGATCCACCGAAGAACCAACCCCACCAACTGACCTCAAGAGTTTCTTCCTCTGAGCAACCTGGCATGACTTGCAACTGACCATCCAGCAATTGTTTGATGTAATCATCGCATTGGCGGTATCTGGTCAGTAAAGTCAAGTACAAAACGGTTATTGGGAAAAATTGTTGGCAGTTACCAACAATACAACTACATGAAACACGCCAATATACAAAATCTTCGCAAACGAGAGTGTTCAGAATTTTTTAAAACAGCAAGCAACAAATAAACTATTTGTTCCATCTAATATGAAAAATGGCGTAGTTATGATGTCTAAAGAAAGACCTAAAAACGAGTTCAATGAGATTTGAATGTCTCTTGTAAAACAACTCAGACAATCATGTTTCAAACCCAACATAAACAAAATTACTAAATAATCTATAAAAATTCAAATATTATATTTTAAGCGAAGAAAAATTCAATAAAAATAACATCAATTTAATCCAAAAAAAACTCAAAAACATGACATACCCGGCATGCAGTAACTGAGACTTGGTATGAAGGAGAGCTTTGCCCGGCGTGACGTCACCAATGCCGATGGAGAAACCTCTTGTCACTGTTGGTTTTACAGGGACAATAATTATTACAACTGTCATACAAATGCTGAAGTTTATTGTTGTATTTAATTATTATTAATGACTGTTGTTATTATTAATGTTCTATATAACTTTATAAATTTGTACTGCATTGTACTGTTTTTGTATGTGTTCATCTGGTTGGTTATATCATTTGTACTATGTGGTGTGCTGATTTAGACATATTTTTCGTACGCTATGTGAATCAAATGTTAAGAAGTGAATTGAATAAAAAATAAATAAAGTGATCAATCGTTGAAATGATGAAAACAATGCCGCAGATGAAATGAACTAGAGAAAACCCTGACTGATATAAGCGGATGCCAGTTTGGAAATCCTGGATAGAGCATCGGCAGCGTGTACTTCTCCGAATGCTCTCAGGATCATGTAGAAGATGTTGGACTTGCTGCCAGATCCCAGGTGACCCTTCTCCATGTAGCCCGCCAGCAGACTGCTGCTATCCACAACCACAACTGAATGAAACAGAGCACGCAGAGATCAAAGTTAGCATCTACAATGTATCGCATTTATAAAGTATCAGAAGCCAAGTTACAAGGAGTTGGAAACTGTAAGGAAAACTTTATAAAACATAAAGCACAGAAAACTTAAAAACATAATAAACTCAGATTAATTTGAATAGATAAAAATAAAACTACTTGCATCATTAAATAATTAAATCGGAAAATAAAAATAAATTATGTTCGGTTTTATTTTGATATAAGTATATAATCTTAACATTTGCTTCCAGTTTAAAAAAAAACCATAGAAGATAACTAACAATTATCATTGGGATTTCTCTCCTCTGTCTTGCAGTTTTTGTTATAATCTCTACAACTATAGCAGAGATCTGGCATCAGGCTGTCAGTGAGCCTGTGATAGTTCTTGCAACACGTGACACACAGCTCGTCAGCTGTGCCGCTGGCGCTTTGCAACAACTGGTGACATTTTTCGCAGATAGATGGGTCTCGGCAGAATTCTTGAAGTTTCATTTTTTCTAATTTTTCTTTGCATCTAAAATTTTGAAAACAGGTCAGATAGATAGTTAAGTAGAAAGATATTAATAAAATTAAGCATCTTTATATCACATTGAAACCGGAGCAGTCAATACAGGTGTAAATTGTTATTGAAAAAAAAAATATAAAAATTTATTATTGTTAATTTATTTAGTCCTGGGTGGAGCGATAAAAGAGGATCCGTAAAGCCAACGTCTGCACCCAAGCAAAACAGAAAAACCGGCAATGAATAGAAAAGAATGAAAGAACAGCTTTACATAAAAAAAAGTTAATTAGGAATCCCAAAATAAATTATCAGTTTCAAATACACTTTACAGCTACGAACCTGCAGCAGATATAATTTTGTTTTTCCTTGTCGTCAACTCTCTTGCCACTGCACTTGGACCTGAGGTTGATGAGGACGGGAGAGTCGGGGGACGGCCTCAACAGCAAGCTGAAGATCTGCTTACCTGTCCACAACTCTTTTGGCTGCAAATCAAATTGAAACAAACGAGAGAGGTGATTTTTTTAACTTAGTCTTTAGAAAACATTAAAAACCGATTTAAATAAATTTTTAAACATGACGCTGCGGATAATCATGATCCTCCTCCTCATCATCATCGCCATATTCCTTATCATCATCATAATCCTTATCATAATCATAATCCTTATCATCGCCATATTCTTTATCATCATCACAATCCTTATCATCATCATAATCCTTATCATCACCATAATCCTTATCATCACCATAATCCTTATCATCATCATAATCCTTATCAACATAATCTCCTTATCATAACAAAAAAATCCATCATAATCATAAAATTATCATCATCTCATAATCTATCTCATCATCACAATCCTAATCATCATCACAATCCTTATCATCATCACAATCCTTATCATCACCATAATCCTTATCATCATCATAATCCTTATCATCAACATAATCCTCGACTAACCATCCCACCACGATAAATTAAATAAATGGTTTGTTTTTAATTCGTCAAGATAATGAATGAGATAATCTCAGGAGCAACCTTAATGATGGCAGGCAGAGGCAGGACGACTTTCCTATCCCGAGGTCCAAGGATTGAAACTGCTAAGCGGTTGGCTGCGGCTTTATCAAAGAAGACATCCTTTTGCGTCAGCAGATAGGAACCTGCAAGTTTAGAGGATACGTGGGTGGATTACAATCGGGCTTTTGCTGTTAAATAACTCTACATAAAAACAAACAAACATGAAAGTAAGCGTGAGATTATTTAACCTGTTATAAAGTCCTGGATAGCTGCAATCAATGGCTCGCCGTTCCTTGGACTGATGATGTTAGATTTGGACTGCAGGTTACGATAGAAATATTAAAACGAATTTAAATTTACAAAAATAGCATTTAAACTTTTTAAAAATAGTCAATTTGTTTTAAAATTCGTTTTCATTATTTACTTTAAAAATTTTTCTGACAAAAAATTGTCTTATAACACGAATAAAGAAATAAAGAAATACATTAGATGAGTTGTTCATCTGTAAAGAAATACAACAAATGAATTGTACTTCTGTAAAGAGATACAATAGGTGAATTGTACTTCTGTAAAGAAATACAATACAATAAATGAATTGTATTTCTATAAAGAAATACAATAGATGAATTGTAATTCTGTAAAGAAACACAATAAATGATTTAAATGAATAAATACAATAAATGAATTGTATTTCTATAGAAATACAATTCATCAGTTAATATTGTTTAACTTGAATTGTTTTGAATAAATTTCTCAATAATAAAACCGATAAAATTGGAAAACTAAGAATATCAGTTAGTCCAACCTCCTTCACAAAATTACTCCAACAAGCTAATGAACCAGCAAACCCGCCAACCGATCAACCAACAAATCAATCAAACGATCATCAAACCAACTAACGAATCAACCAATCTGCAATGACATGAGCAAACCAACCAATCAACCAACCATCCAACCAACCATTCAACCAACCAACTAACCACCCAACCAACCAACTCACCCCCATCAGCATGATGGCCTCAGCTTTGGCTTCTTCAGTTTGTGGCAGGTGCAGATTCATCTCATCCCCGTCGAAGTCAGCATTGAATGGATTGCAGCAGCACTCGTTGAACCTCAGCGTCCTATACGGCATTACCTTGGCCTGCAAATTCGTTGTCGACGTAACATAAATTGCTGCAGTAGTATCAGTAGTTACAATAACTGCTGCAACATAAATACACCAGTGAGACTAACAATATCACATTGATAATGGTTATTATTGTTTCAGCTGAAATAATAAACAGCATAATCAATAATAATAATAATAATAATAATAATCCTTCATGTGTTATTCTTTCCTATGAGTTTTGATAAGATTGATAGAACGACAACCAATAACGAAATGATAAGTTATAAGGCAAACAAATTGTTACATAGAAGGCTTGTATGGAGAGTCTATGTAGGGAGGGCTGCCTGTTGAAGAGAATGACGTCACCATCCATCAGATGGCGCTCCACTATGTCTCCCACTTTCAACTCTTGTGCTAATGTGTCCCGATTTTTGAACCGGAGGAAAAACCTGGTGATGAAATTATTGAAAAATGACGATGATGTTGACGTTGATAGAGCGATGATGATGAAGAAGCGATGATGATGATGATGATGATGATGATGATGATGTCGATGATGAAGAAGTGATAATAAAATAACTGGAAGACGATGATGATGACGTCTATGATGAAATGTGATGAAGCGTGATGATGAAGTGTTGGTGATGGCGATGATGTGGTGATAATCTGATTAAGGGTTGATGAAATAAAAGTGAATTGATGATGTTGAAGGTAAAATGATGACGGAATGAACGTGAGTTGACGGTGTCGAAGATTAAATAACAATGGTGAGTGGATGATTGCATGATGATGATGATGATGATGATGATGATGATGATGATGATGATGAGGTGGTAACATTAATGTATGGAGCTCTAGTGATGAGATAAGATGGAGGTGATTATTGAGATGATTACAGAAATGACGATGACGCAATATGATGATAGAAACAACACCATAAAAGAGACATAACGATGATGCTGGTAATAAATAGATAGAAAGATAAATAGGAGCATTAGCCCTTATATTGTGAAAGCCGGGCAAACAACATTAGCAACACAAGTAAGCAGCATCACGAAGACAAATGCATTTATGCTGGCATAGCAGATCTTATATTACTGCACTTAGAGATATTAAAGTTTTTAATAATATAGAGAAGAGAAACAGAAAGTAAAAATATGAGAAAACTTCTGCCAGGAAAAAAAACACGTGGCGGCACTGAAAACGAAACCAACTAACTTATTCTTGCTGTCCCTCTTCTCAACGTAGTTGGCTCCAGGGTGGACATCGCATCCGTTCATCACCAGCTCCTGCATTCTCCGTCTGTTTATGTGCGTCACCCGCTCTGGGAAGGTCAGAATCTTTGCCATGTGAATTGGCACTCCAACCTTTAAAGTTCACATAATTTTAAAACTTACCTTCAAATATTAACAACATTAAACGACATATAAAAATTGTAAGGAGCATGAACCACAACGAAACACACGCAGCTAAACAAGAGACCTGATCGATCCTCAGATTAGGATCAGGAGATATTACAGTCCTGCCAGAAAAGTCCACTCTCTTCCCCGACAAGTTCCCGCGGAACCGACCCTGCTTGCCCTTCAATCTTTGTATGAATCCTCTCAGCTGCTTCTTTGACTATTAATTGATGGATTGATTTCAATCATAGCACGTCAAATTAACGAAATCATTAGTAACACTGAACGGGTCCAACACGACATATACAGCAAGTATAGTATAAACATCAAAAGCCACCACGCAGATCAACTAACATCCTGACTTGTCTTCGGCACTCCAGAGAGCTCACTGTTGTACAGCTGAGCCACTTGCAGTTGCAAAAAATCCCATACTTCCTACAATGAAATAAAGTCATATGTCAATAAATACACATTTATACATGTGAACAAGAAATGAACAAACGAATGAAGCAAAAAATGGCAAACTGGCTCAAGCCTTCCTTAAAGCGCCCACCTGACCTCTAAGGAAGGGCAACTACAACGACGCTAAAGAAAAAAGCTTTTCAAAAAAATACGACACCAACCAAAGTTAAACTTTTAATCCAAGTTAAACGAGAAACAAATTACTTTCATTCATATAAAATAGAGTTTGAGAAATGTCTATAAATAGTGCAAAATAATCAAAATAAAAAAAGATAAATTAGCGAAAATAAAAATGTAATAGAGCCAAAATAATGAGTAGAACAACAGCGTGGTAATGTTGAAAAAAAAACAAATAAAGTAAACAGCCAAGCAACCAACCATGAACCTGGACATCCAGCAGCCAGACTGGACGAGAGAAACGAGGTTCCTGTTCTGCTGGACGATTTCAAAGAGACGCATCGTGATGTCATCTTCAGTCCTGTGGGACAGTCATTGTTTCATAATTTTCAAACATCACGTTGTGTACTCATGATGAATCATTAAATGGTAATGTTTCAGCATCAGTAAACTACACTATATACATTTTAACAAATCTAATGCATGTTTATAATTGTACGTTAGCAGTATAATAATAATAATAACAATTAAAGGACCAATTGCTCAAAATTTAAAACAACAAGTCAGAAATCAACAAATCAAAAAGCAACAGATCAAACAGCAACAGATCAAGCAGCAACAAACTGAGAGGCAGCAGACCAATCATGAAGAGATCGCACAAGTGACTAACGTTCCAGCCTTAATTTCCGAGACAACGGAAGGTCTGATGCAGATGGGAGGGACCAGGATCCTTGTAATGATTAATTCTTCTGGTCGACTAAACCTGGGGTCCATCAAAAGCAGTGGTATATCCTGTGATGTCATCAACATTTTTTAAATTAACTTTCTCAGTATACCTTCAACATTTTTCGAAAATATTTTTAAGTAGTTATTGATTCCGTTCCAATACGATTGCCAATGCTTGCTGATATAATGGAGTACAATGTAAATTTGATGCTCAAACCCATTAACACACAAACACGCAGATGGGGGGAAGAATTTTATTGGGAAAATGAATGGCAAGAGCAAGTCTAGGAATGAACAAATGACATTAACGTAATCGACTCAACCAGTTAAGTTGCATGGTTTTGTGGTTTTTAGGTGCAACGATACTTCACACACCATGCATGAAAGACCACATTTTTATAAGTTGTTTTCTATACAATATAAACAAGGAAGATATTTATGAACTAAATAAGGTAGCGCACCATTATATGAAATAAAGTTAAAATAAACTAACTTCTTCAGGTATCCTGGAAAATAAATTCAAGACCACCAGCTGGTTCAATATTTCCTGGACAAACAGTTAAAAATTGAGAATTTGAATGAAATAGAAAACACATATATTAAATAATGCCTATACTAATTATAAATCTAATACACATTCTTAATAAATAAAGATACATATATTAAATAATGCCTATACTAATTATAAATCTAATACACATTCTTAATGAATAAAGCAGAGACTTGTACAGCTAAATTAAAAATTGAATGCCATACCAGTTCAATCCGCATGCACTCCATGTCATACATATTTATATGTGCGTGCAAGCAAGCATTATATTAAATATCCAAGCTATGGCTATACACCGGACAACTAACACAGAAACTGATTTTCTTAATCATGTAAAATTAAATGAACGAATTGATACAAAACCTGAGTTTTAGGTATTAAATTAAGGACTTCTTTGTTGGTTGCTACTGCATATTCAAAGCTGTCCATAAACTCTACGACTTTGTCATCAAGAGTCTTCTTACTGTGTTGGTACTTATTGTGGACGATTTTCAATAGAGCACATTTTTTAACCACACCTTCAGGCATGCAAATTAATAATTCGAAATTAAGTAAATTAAAATCATTATTCAATCCTTTTTTTTTATAAAAGTGTCATCATCCTTAGACTAGAATCTCTCTCTCTCTCTCTCTCTCTCTCTCTCTCTCTCTCTCTCTCTCTCTCTCTCTCTCTCTCTCTCTCTCTCTCTCTAAGCATTGAAAAAATACTGACTAACAGTTGTCAGTGTCCAAAAAATTAAGAAAGCAGAACGTGCAATCAATTAAAAACCGTTAATAAAATAAAAGTGCTGAAGAGGCATTGCATGAAAAGATCAAAGGACAAACAGTAATTACAAAGATAGTCATTCTGATGTTTGGAGGGCGTGATTAAAAAGTTATAATGATAAACATTTAGAGAAAGAAGTTGGAAAATCAACATATGAGGCAGAGAAGAAAATAATGAAATAGATTTTCCTGATTTAGCAGGCCGCCATACAACAATGATGAAATTAATGCTGATCCAGTGTTACTAACCATTATATTCCCCGCAGTAAGGACATTTGCTGGTTTTCTTACAGAGAAGCTGGATATGTTTTCTCACGTTCTTCTTCTCCAGGTACATCATGTTGGGTCGAGTGGCGCGTTTCATCTCCAACTCCCTCTTCTCCGGGCTTAACATCACCCTACTGCATTTCTACAAGCAATGACATCAACATCTTTACTCGAAATTTATGTAAATATATGGCTGTAGCATCAGCCATCAGCCATCAATAAGCCAAAGCTGAACATTAGCATATACAAATTAGGTTTTAAAGTTTATCCAAAGTTTAAATTTTTAAAACGCCAATTGAATTACTGAAACAGGCAGACTGGTAGCAAGCATGCTGTCTAATATCAGTGAAATTAAAAGAAATATATATAATATAAAATATTATTAACTTTAAAACCAACAAACATCTGAGAATCAAAAACGAGAGAAGGACTTGAAATGCAGACACTCACCTTGCAGATGCACTGCAGTATGTTGATGATGGATTTGAAGAAGCCAACGTGGAAGCAGGGCATCTGAAGGTCAATGTATCCAAAATGACCGACACAATCCCCAGCGTTCATTCCACATGTCACACACGTCTTGTCCTTGCTACTTGCACCCTGAATTCATTCATTTATTTATTCGTTCATTCATTCATTCATTCATCTATTCATTCAATCGTTCGCTCATTCGTTCAATTCATTCATTCATTCAAGAAGCCACATAAAATATTTGCAAGCAAAGTTATAATCTTCTATGAAAGTCACATAATTACAATAAATCTATTCAGTTTGGTATGCAATGATTGATTTATATTTTCCATCATCATCATCACAGCACGATGCAGAAATGGATGCGCTTTGCAAGTGCTGAGCTGCTGTATGAAAGTGATGAACACTTTTCTATCTCCCGTTAATTTACCAATTCAGCCTGTCAGTTCCTACACACCTAGACTACATTCATATATGTGTATGACAACGAGAATACGAGAATGCGAACGAGAAAGTTAAACTATAGACCTATAAAAATTCAAGATTAAAAATACAAAAGAGTTCATAAAATTTAAAACTGATAAAACTGATATAATAAATAAAAGAACCATGCGCAGGTCCAGTACTCCATACTCAGATGCCTTTCTTGAGTTTTGCTCGTACAAACTGTTTGACACAATCTTCACGTGGGATAACTTCTGCATCTCTCCTGAGGACAGGAGACCAAAAGTGATACTGCTTCTGTTAGAGTTGAAACGTTACTTGTCAGTAAAAGTAGATATATTGTTAACTTTATTTTTCAGAAATCATCAATTTCTTACATAATTTTATTTCACTTCTACTAACTAAATTCTCATGTTCCTGATATAGGTATGGCTATAATCATTTTGAATACTACTAAAAATTGATCACAAAAATGGTTGAGCAATGTCATGAATGATGTAATAGCATCATATGAGTGAACATCAGTACAGATTTGATCAAGTATATGATCAAAAAGTGTATTCCCAGTTTTGTGTAATGCAACTTCCTTCTTGTTCTAACCAGTTTTTAAAGATTTCTAAATTAACTTTTAGAGAACTGTTCTACTAAAAAATTCCAAAAACAAATTATTTTGTACAACTTGTTTCATTTTACAATTATAAAAAAATTGTATACACTTATTATGCTCAATATAATTTTTGTAGTTAGTTAATAGAATTTGGTTTAAAGTAATTCATGCAATATAGGTTTGACAAGAACATTGTGACCATTTGTTCCACAAAAATGAGTCATGTCAAAATAAAGTCCAATTAATAAAATTAATAAAAAAATGAAATTAAATATTTATATAAATAATATCCAGTTGTCATTGAACAACTTTCAGCAACACACAAGTTTATTCAAACAAGCCATAAAATCTTGTCTCAAAAGGTTTGATGTAAAAAAATTTGTTGGCACTGTTGTATATACGTCAAAAAATAAGTTATGATCTCTGATTAGGAAATAAAAAAGCCTTTGAAAAAAAAGAATGCACACAAAACAATGAATCCTTCAATCCTTCAGCAAAAAAAAATTATCAGAGAAAAATGAGAAACAATTACAAGCCAAGTGCTTCAATGGTCACACAGAAGAGACGACATTCGTCATATGCCTGATGTAATGCTAGGATGCCAGCAATGCAAAATGCCAAAATCTAGAAAATTTTGGAATGTGCAGTGTGTAAAGTGAAAAGTGCATTTGGTCTGAGACTAAATATTAATTGTATAAACATTATTATCATGGTTTAAGGTACACGTTCGTTTCACATGTTCTTGCGAACATGCGCACACATGTGTATCTATCTGTACTTGTACGTATTTCAACACTGTACACCAAAGAAAGGGCTTCTGAGGCCTTTTGGAGAGATGCGCCCTACAAGTTCTGATACTGATACTAATGGTTGAATATTTTCTTTTTAATAAACTTTTTATAAACATGGGTTAAATTTTTCTATTATTATAGACTATTATATCGTTTTTGCTACAAATAATAAACACAACTCATAATTTTGATTTTTTTTTAAATTTGCCTTTTTTTATTTTTATTATTATAATTATTTATTAATAAAATAAATATTTATATATTAATTAATGTAAAAAACATGAAAAATTTTTTTGAACTTATTGTACATAGTTTGATGCATAACAAATTTTATGTAAGTATAAATTATAAATTATTGCTATTCAGGTATGGTACAAAATATATAAAATATTTCATCTAATCGAGGCTGTTTATTAATTTGTTAATGGTTTTTTTAGTGTTTATCTTTTAGTATTTATTAGTGTTTAACTCATTAGCGCCCAATGATCCCATTTGGGAACGTGTATATTTAGCGCTACATAAATTTTATATTTGCACAAGCTTTACATGTTTTGGCCAATCTATATTTATTAATAGTATATCTATGCAATACAGTCACGTGGTCTTTTGTATTGTCATCGCATGCTTTGGTAGCCATTTTAAAAATTTTGTATTTTTAAAAAAAGTTTTTAGTCTGTTTTCTGATTTTATTTCCAAGTAAGTATTATGTTTTATTTAAATTAAACTATTTTTTACTTATTCACAATTACTTCTTAATATTTTAAAATTATGAAATTAGAGGTTTATCTTAAACTTATTTTTTAAATGAGATATATGTGTTGACGTTCCCAATTGGGAACATTGGGCACATAAGGTACTATGATCCCAAATGGGAACGTAGTACCTCATGTGCTCAATTTAGTTTCTCATGATATTATAGTGATATATTTAATAATTTTTATTTTAAATTGTTTACAATTTAAGTATGTCTGAGAAGAGATTTCGTACTGAAGAAGTTCTTGCTAACATTATGGCAGATGAAAATGTGGATTTTGAAGAATCTGATGATGAAATTGAAGAATTTGAGCGTTTAGCTGACGCAACAGATGCAATTACGGATTCACAGACTCCAGTTGATGTAGTGTTGCTTCCTCCTACGAAGGTAGACAGCATTTCAGATGAAGAGATGATAGATGATGACGATTTGCTGCCATCAAACATGCCAAATGAAGTTCCTGGAAGAGTTGGTGTTCTTTTAGAACAAGCAGACGCACGTAATGATGTTGGATTACAAAAAAAAGATAAAAAATGTAAGAAGCCAGAACCAAAATGGACCAAAAAAATAAATTTCACTGGAAATCATCAA
>NW_008704501.1:2101349-2136065 GCF_000326865.2 Helobdella robusta | reverse complement strand
GACTGGATATCATACATTGCCTCGGGAAAGAATGTACTGGAATAGGGATGAAGATATAAGAATTACATTTGTGGCAGAACAGATGTCTCGATCACGATTCCTAGAAATTAAAAGATATATTCATTTGGCAGATAATGACAAGATTGTTCAAGGAGACAAATTATTTAAAGTTCGTTCTTTCATTTCTGCATTGAATACTCGTTTCCAACAATTTGGTGTTTTCAATAAATTTCTTAGTATTGATGAAGAAATGGTACCCTATTTTGGACATCACTCAGCAAAAATGTTTCTACGAGGAAAACCCATTCGTTTTGGGTATAAACTTTGGGTATTAGCATCATCCAGTGGATATCCATTCAATGTACAGGTGTACTGTGGCAAAGAACCACAGACAACAAATGATGAAAGTCATGGACTAGGTCATCGTGTAGTCATGTCACTGTTAGATTGCCTTGAAAATCCTGCTGATCATGAAGTTTTCTTTGACAATTTTTTCACCAACTACTCTTTGCTCAGCTCACTGAAAGAAAAAAATATAAAAGCAACAGGGACAGTAAGAGAAAATCGTTTGACAAAGTGTCCATTGATGGATTCAAAAACAATGAGAAAGAAAGACAGAGGATTTTATGATGCATGTTGTGACAAAAACGTAATCGCGGTCAAGTGGAATGATAATCAATGTGTCATAGTTGCATCAAATTATGATAAAATTCTTCCACTTGGCAAAGCTCGGAGATGGAGCAGCACCAAGAAAGCCTCTGTAGATGTACCTCAACCAGCACTCATTAAAAGGTACAACACACACATGGGAGGAGTCAATTTGCTTGACAGATTTATGGCTTCCTATCGACCAATGTTGAGGTCCAAGAAATGGTGGTGGCCATTGTTCATAAATGGAATAAACATGGCTGTCATAGCAGCCTGGCGACTTCATGTTGAAGTGGGAGGAACTTTTGATCATCTAGATTTCAGGAGATATATTGTGCGTACAATCATGCAACTGCAAGAACCAGCACAGATGATGACAGGACCTTATAGCCAACCTATTCCTGATGTAAGATTCGATATGACGGGTCATCATTTGGTTCTATCTGGGAAGCAATCCAGATGTCGACAATGCAAAAAAAATGCACGTCTTCAATGTAACAAGTGCAATGTTCCATTGCATCTTCACTGTGAAAAAGATTATCACGAAAAACAATAAATTTAACAGTTTTAATAAATGACTAATAAAATTTGACTAAACTATATTTTTTCACAAATTCATTTGATTAAAAAAAATCATTTTTCTTTGCGTTTTACATTTTTTCCATATAATTAAAAGTCTGCTATATTTATTTCTATGTTAAAAAAAAGATGTTCCCAAATGGGAACATGGTAGTTGATGTGCCCATTGTTCCCATTTGGGAACACGCCGCCATTTTGTTACAAATAATAAAATCCAAAAAAATACTTGTGCTAGGGTCTCATATTAGGTATAGCTACCTAACTGAAAAATGTGATACTTTTTGGTAGCGTGGTTGTGATTTGGGCACTAATGGGTTAAAGCAAAGAGCAAACTTCATGCACCTAATAGTCAGTGGAAGCTATGGCTGCAACTTTTTCAGCCACAACCACAACAGACAACACTTCTTAGCTAACCTAAACATCCAGGCACATGGAAACGTTCTGTATTTTCTTTAGCAATACTACAAGTAACAAAACGTACATATATAAAAAAAATTATACAGAATTTATATTATATTTTATTAGTTTTAAGCTATTTTAAAGAAATAAAAAACATTGTAAATAAAATTTTTTATCTTTTATAAAAATAAAAATAATTTTAAGCTTGAAAGTATAAATTTAGGCCTTTAGGGTTGGTTAGGTTAGAAGAGGGTTAGGAAAGAAGAATAACAAAATAGTAGAAAATAATGTACTTACATTTTCTTCGCTGAATCAGTCTCTCGATATTGTTCCTTCATTTTTGCTATTTCAAATTTTTTATAATTAAATGAATTATTAATAAATTGAAAAGCACACCGAGCTCGATCGATTGCATCAAAATATCGACGATAATATAGTATTTAAAAGTAGTAGGAATAAGTAACCAAAGATATTTCAGTTCTATTACATTAAACAATCTTTGCTTTTACCCTACATATTCATATTAATCATATATTAAGAATAAAATAATATACTTTCAATAATACACTTTGCCAGACTGAACTTGTGAAAAACGAAATTAGGAATTACGATTGTTCGGTTATAGTACTAGTCTTTTTAAATATCGTTTTTCCCTTGCGATTGATAATGGACATTTTTTTGGAATCTTATTTTGTCCATCTTCAGCACGCGGCCCGCACATCGCATTCTTCTTTCTCTAATAAATTCAGTCATCATCTGCTATTGAGATGTCTTTCTTATCTCCTCATTCGTCACCTGATCTGTATAGCTGATTTTCATTATTCTTCTAAACAACTTGTTTTCCGCTGCGTTCAACCATGGTCTGGCTACGACATAAGAATGATAAGCTAAAGATATGCAATTGTCTGACATTATTCTGCCCTGCCATATATATGCCGCCAACAGCGTGAAATCCTATAAAATATTTTGAATGTGGTGAAGATAAACACAATGCATTTGGATGGATAAAAAGGGTATCGAAAAATTTTTAAATACATGATGTCGCCATTAAAAGATTATCTAGTCATGGCCGTCAAGGCATCTTATGAGAGGTCTATAAAGGATGTCAGGCTTTGTCGCCTTTTTGACTCCCCTTTTCAAATTGTCACATATACCCCTCATTTAAAGCATGTCAATTTTTTGACTACCCCTCTTGAAAGTTACCACGATTAATGATTCAAAATTAAAGTCAACTACATAAAAAAGCGTTGAATCTTAATAAACACGTAAGTTCTTGAATAAAACGAAAAATTTCGATCACATATAAAACTTGTTAACCATTTTTGGATAAAAATAATTTAATAAATATTATTTTAGAAATTGAAAAAATGCAAAGCAAAAATATGATTTCGTTTTTTTTTGAAATGTGATTTTGCATTGAAAATGTCCATTTATTGGTTTTGTTAGTCATTAAACATTAACTATAGGTATAGGGGAGATGGGGGCTCATTGATCTCTGGGGCACATTGATCTTTAAGCAATAACATAGCTATTTCTAAATATAAATGTAGGCCATCACTATTTTAGTTTTCCTTTTGTTTCTATTCTACTTTTAATCCTATTTGTTTATGGACTTTCTGCCGCTGAAGTTCGAAAAATTAGTAAGTTTGATTTTACAGGGAAAAACCAACTATTCACAACAGGTTAGTTTTGTAAATTAAAAATCAGATAAATATTTGTTTGATAAATTAAATTTTGCAATGTGTAAAGTTATGTCAGAGGCTTATTTTATTATTTAGTTCGATTTTCAATCACAACTTATTGATGAGATATCGCCATTATAGTGTGCTCCATGCCATGGGGGCTCCTTGATCTGTACTAGTAAGGGGTACGTTGATCTGAAGATCAAAGTGCCCCTACTGTCCTCAGATAATAATTCTCCAGGATGTTTAGTCATTTTTCTCTAACCATGCAAAATGCTATTTTTCCATTATTGTAAAATATAATTTGTGTACTTTGCAGGTTTGGTTTCATAATGGTGAGATATCGGGAGCGAAAAACTAATCGAGGTAAAACACCTGTTGAAGTGATGAGAACAGCAGTTGATGAAGTTCTGAAAAAGAACAGAGCTATCAATGCTGTTGCACGTGAAACTGGAATTGACCGAATGACATTGAAGCGATATGTTCGGAAGAGTAGTCTCAGTCCAAGTGTAGGTTTGATACCGAATTGGAATACAAGGCAGGTATTCAATTTAGAACAAGAAGAGATGCTTGCAAAGTATTTGCTGCAAGCATCTAAGATGAACTATGGACTATCCACCAAAACAACTCGCCAGTTCGCATATGATATGGCCGTTGCGAATAATATAACATGCCCATCTTCATGGTCAATGAAAAAAACTGCTGGTATTGATTGGCTCCAGGGTTTTATGAAAAGAAGACCCGAGTTGTCACTACGTGCAGCTGAAGCGACTAGTCTGGCAAGAGCAACAGCATTCAATAAATATAATGTCAGTGAATTAAATATTTTAAAAATTCTTGTCTGATGCTTAAATTTAGCAAAACTGCAAGATACGATTTTTATTTGAAAACAGAATATTTTTTTACAGACTGATGATGTTAACATGGTTCAATCTAATATTCAGTGTTGAAACCATTTCCAAAGGCTTCAGCCAGAAAAAAGCTATTTCGGAACAGGCAACAAAAAACAAGAATTTTAACTGACACTCCAGTTAAACATGAAATTTTTCTTGCAAAAGAAAAAAGTGTGAATAAAAAAAAATGAACATCCGATACAGTAAAAAAACAAAAGCCATGTCAAGCGTTGATTATCTTGGAACACTAGAAAGTGATGACAGTGATGGTGATGCAAGCAATCCTCAGTTGACAGCAGAAGGCCCAAGTCTGGACTACGACTGTTCTGCATTAAAAAATAATGACTATGTTGTAGTAAAATTTAAAACTAAAAAGAAAGTTATTCATTACATTGGCCAAATAATATCGGAAGCTGGAGATTTAATGGTAAAATACTTGAAAAGGGAAAAGATGTCATCATTCAACTTTATCTGTAGAAATGCTGAATTATATCAATTTATAAAAGAGGACATTGTTTGTAAAGTTCCAGATCCAATTCAGCATGGTGGGACTGCTCGAGTCAGTCGTCACTTGGTTTTTCCCGTTGATTTGACAATTTTTAAAGATCTTAATTAATGTTAATTTTTATTAAAAATTATGAATTATTATATCCAATGTGTTTTAACGAGTTTTTTGGAGGCAAATGAACATCAAATCATATTGATTTATACCTAGGATCAATGTACCCCATGGGAGGGATCATGGTACCCCGTATATGGGGTGCTTTGATCCTTTGTAGGGGTTGTACCAAAGTTAAATTTTTTTAAAAATTTCTTGTATTATACAATTGAAACTGAACTTAATACATTAAATGAATGTTCCTCTGTAAATTGCACAAATATTAATATTCACTTTTTGGTTAGTTTCACTGTTGTTACAAAAAAAACCTCAAAACAGATCAATGTGCCCCCATCTCCCCTACTCGTACCTTCTTCATCATCATTGGCATGCCTTACAGTTGGAAAGTTATTTCTCCAAGACGGCTCCACTTAGTGCAGTTACGAGCACAATTTCAAGTTGAGTAAGGGCTGGTGATGATGATTAACAGATCCTTCTCCAATGAACGGAACCAGGCCTGCTTTAGGCGGCCGCATGGTCGAGTTCAACCCACCAAAGGATCTACGGAAAGTATAATAGCTTGGTGATGGTTTCCAAAAATTGGAAGCTATATATACGAACAAAGCCATGAAACGCCTAACAAGGAGCATAGACGAAAGGCTGTTGCATCACTGTTCTAAGTATATGCTGTTGTGGCCTTTCTCGATTTGCCGTTCGTGAGGTGTCTACTTGAAACCTGAACACTTGAAGAAATGTACTTGAAATGATTATTGATATACTATGCATAATATATATATATATATATATATACAATGCATTGTTCATACATATACTGATATACATATAAATGCCAGCCAAGCTGCCAAGAAATGAGCTTTAACAAAACGCCTCACGAATCGCTGGGCCATTACTCGGCCATACTCTTAACTGGTATATTGTTAACATCACAAACATGTTTTTCGCGCACAAGCGCTCCAAAATGCGCAATTGGGACCTCCCCCAGAGAACGTTTCTTATATAGTTAATATGAAAATTCAAGCAAGTTCAGTTCAATAAGTTGCTTTGAAAAATTCTGTATGTGACGCCTTTTCCATGTAACCTTATGTTTTTATCCCATAAAACACGTCTAAAGCGCGGTTAATTGATACCTAACGCTGGTCCCTGAGTTCAGACTCTGGTTGTAACTTTTTAATCAACAATAGCAACATAAACTATTTTTTGTTTTTTTTTTTGTAATTTTATTTGAGCGCCTGAGAGACTAACTGTAAATAAATTTGATGATTTGATGAATTTCAATAGCTATCAAGTGTAGGTTAGCTAAAAAACATCGATAGTTAAAAACAAAGATGTTAAAGAATTCTTTTTATACAGTCAATTAAATTTAGAAAGCTATAATAAATTATATACAAGTGTTCCAAAAACCTAACTTTGTGGAATAATAATTTGGCTAACAGATGAAATAAAATTTTGAATTAAGTACAGTCATTAAATCCTATGTGTACTTTAAATCTACTTAAATATAATAGAAGATAAATTAAAAATAAAAAAAATAAAAGAGGATTTTTGAGAAACATTCAGAAATTTTATGAGGCCCACATTTCTAATTCCTTCATGTCGTCATCATCATCAGCTGTAGCAACTGCAGTTTTGGCTGAAAAAGAAATAAAGCTTATGTTCAATATATGTATATATATTCACTATTAATCATAAAATTCTAAGTATTATCATTTAGAAAACGAAATACATAACATGGATTTGACAGCAAACGATGCTCAAAATAGTTGGATATTTTAGCATCAAATAAATTAAGTAATTGATAATTATCGTAACAAATCTAGGATATAATCAGCGTTATCATTCTGTCAAGGTTTCTACCTGTTGTTTTATTTCACAAAAACTCCAACCTCTTAAATTTCAATAAATAGCATGTTGATACACTAATATCATGTGACATTTGCAACATTTCGATCTCATTATTAAAAATATTTTTTAATAATATGAAAGAAAATTTTTTACTTAGATCAATGAAAAAATATTCAAGAATTGAGAAAATGTTAACCTTTATGTGGGTTGATGGGCTGGTTAGGCACAGAGGGCAAGTCTTCAATGACAGGTCCCACTTTTATCAACTCTTTGTCGAGTTCCTCTTGTTCCAATTCTTCTAACTCAGCTAGTAAATCATCCTAAATAAGATAAACAATTTGAATAAATAATTTAAATGAAGTAAATTATTTGTGTTTAGCAAATTAATTGTGAAAAAAACTGACCTCATCAACATCTTGACCAAAGCCAACTGGATTAGAAATCGCATTTGATATTTCATTAGCAATCTCCTGTTGCTCTGCTACGTCATCCATCAAATTATGTACATCATCAACATTCCTATGAAGTAAATATAACACAATGATAACAACTAATAGTCTTACATGAGTAGTTTAATTAATAATTGAATCTATCTAACATGTGACTATGAGCAGATTTCAAAGCTTTGGCAGCGTCACCCATCACTTTCAGAACCTCTGTGTTTGTTGAAGCATTTTCAAGAGCGTCCCTCTGAAATTCAATTGTTGACAGTGTCCCATCAACTTGCTGTAACTGCTTTTCAAATCTCTTTTTTCTTTTCAGTGCAGCAATAGCGGCTAAATAGAAATTTGTTGTTTAAGAAAATGTTCATTTGATAAGAAGTAAATATAATTTTCATTTTTAATTTGAAACTGTTGACAAATCACAATGCTACTAAAAAATGAAAAAAACAAATTAGCTTTAGATTAAATGTAAGAAATGAAAAATTCAAAATACTAAAAAAGGAAAATTTCCATAAGAGATAAATATATGACATATGTCAATGTGATTCATTATGTTTTAGTACCCTATCTGTGCTTTGTCTATAGATAGAATTATAAACATATCATTTAAATTTTTCTCCACCCTTAATAATATTAAGCATTAACCATGAATCAATTTGTATATGAAGAAATGGAAACAAATATTATTGAAGCACTGTTAAATTTCTGCTAAAGTTTATATATGTGAGAAAATGAACTAAAGGGCTTAATATTAATTTAATTTTTTTTTTATTAAAGTAGCAATAAATAATGGATGCACTATTACCTTTGAATACACATTTAATTACATAGAAATTGAACTATAGTACTCCACCTACTAGTGTAGTACGACCTGACTAAAAAAAATTAATATATTATATTATAAAAAAATATTATAATTATTATTACCAAGTCCAAACAAAAGCAACCACAAGAAAATGCTCACAAATAAAAGACTTATTTTCAAAGATATTTAGTAAGGTAATATAATTTAACTCATTAGCAAACCTCTTTTATTCTTTGTGCCATACTTTTTTGCGGTAGTTATTTCTTCTTCGACTTTCTTCTCTAAGAAGTTTGATTTCTTCTGGAGCATTTCTTCAACCTCCCTCAAACGCTGAATGGCTTCCTGTGGAGTCTGGGTTTTAGCACCTTTCTTACCGAAAAGCGACATAAAATTCATTTTCAGTCTTTGCTATCCTAATACCTAATTTAATCAGTTAATAAAACTTTTTGCGAATTTATTCCAAATCTATTCGTTATAGGTTATACAAATAAAAGTTTGATCGGTAAAACCCGTAAAGGCTCGACGAAAAAAATGTGAATCATAAACACTAAGTGTCATTCGAAAGCGCTGAACTTTTAAAAAATTGACAAAGGAGCTAGCACGTTGAATTTATTACACATAGGATGTGAAATGAACTTGGATAATTCTATGTATACATATATACGTGAGTTATTGGTAAATAAGAAAGAGTGCAAACTAATATAAAATATTATGATTGTGTATATATATATAGATTTTTCCAAACCGCAACCGCCCGCACCCGCAGATTTCACGTCCGCACTGCTCATTATCCGGTCGTCTCAACTCAATCTCATGTTTAAAATTAGAAGATAGCAATACTAGACAGCAATTTATTTACAATATAATTATAATCAGAAGAATTATAGAAGAATTTAATAAATTTCTAATTTAATAATTGTAATAACATCGGCCAGAACAACGAGCACAAAATGAAAGACGACGAGGAACTCAAACAAGCTATTTATTTATTTAATATTTATGAAGATGTTATGTTATATGTTGGTCGTATCAAAATGCATATGTGTACAGTACATAAATATATATTTTTATTTGTATATACGTATGTGTGTATTGTATGTGCATGTGTATATGTGGTGATAAGTATCAAAGATAGATACACTTCACACTTTCGTTTTATATAACACACATGTGCACACACATTTACATATAAATGTATGTATGTATGTGTGTATAACATTGAACTAACTTTCTTTATTCAAATCCACTGAAGTAATTTGTAGAAGCTGCTTTCTTGATTTATCAACGTCGACTCAGCTATTGTCATTAACATGGATATATCCATGGTCATTAAATACACATACATACTCCCACACGTACATATATGCAAACAAACGAAAAAACAAAATTTTTTTATTCTAAAAATTATTGAAAATTAAAATTTTATTTTGCTGGCGGTTGGTTGTTTAAAAATGCACTTGAATCCGCATCCGCGGCAAACCGCACAGACAAAATCCGCAAGCTGCAAAATCCGCTGCAAGTTTGAAACCGCATTGCTGATATCCGCTTGGTGCTCTAGTTCAAAATACAATCACGTCACGCCAATTTTAAAAGACCTCCATTGGCTTACAGTAAAGAAAAAAATTGTATATAAGTTGTTCCTGATACCCAGTTGCAAAAAGCATCACGGGACATTGCAGTTTCAGGACCGGTTCATCGTGTCTAAAAAGCGCCAGAAACGCTTTTTAGCCGCTCGTTCATCGTGTGTCTATAAAGCGATAAAGACGCTTCTTGGCCACCGTTCATCGTGTCCAAAAAACACCAGGGATGCTTCCTAACCACCCTTTCATCGTGTGTCTAGAAAGCGCCAGAGACGCTAGCGACTTGTATATTACCATCAGCGAGAAGTTGGTTTTGCAACCAAACTCGCCGCTTATTCACCGCCAAGAGGCGCTTTCCAGTCCCACATTCACTGTGTGCCAGAAATAGCCAAAGAGAGCAAGCTTTTCACGTATGCAACCACGGGATCAGAAAATTCTACAAATTCTGGCCATAACTTGAAATACCTGTATTCACATACAAATAAAAAAAAACATTATTTAATTCATAATTTGTATCTAGGAAATTCTATAAACGTTAATTTATTATTGAAACATTTTGTATTGCTTAGCTATACGTGCATGCACTCGCGGTTCAATTTTGCCTTGACCATTCAAATTTACTTGAGATCGCTAATTTACAATTGTAAAATACAAAATACAAATATATTCATTTTGTTTGTTCGTTTATGTGTGTGAGTGTGTATGTGTATGTGGGTATGTGTTTGTTTATTTATATATTCTGTTGCTGTTTTTGATTTGATACAAATCTTTAATACAAAGATAGATTGAAAGAATGTGGATTGACAACACTGGAAACAAGAAGATGAAGAGGAGATCTTATATAGATTTATAACCAAGAAAAAAAAAACATCGTTTTCCAAGTTTTTTTTCAACTGGAGAATAGAATAGGACTACGAAGCCACAGATAAAAGCTCTCCAAAAAATAGAAAGTGCCGTCAAGCAAAGATTCTTCAGCAGTAGATTGGTAAACACCTGGAATGATCTGGTTAATGAGACGGTCTCCGCGGAATCAATCAACAGTTTCAAGATCAAGCTCAGAAAGTTAGGATATATATTCATGAGGTCGCCATTCTTTCCTTGGCTTGTAATGAGGCTCACCTTGAATACTTAATTGGAGCCAGGTTTCTAAATTTGCCACTCTTAATTTAAACAGCTTAAATAATACAAATATCCACTATCACAAAGTCAAAATTAAAAAAAAACTGTAAATAAATACTATTCAAAATTACTAATAAAATCAAAGTCTGTTTATTCTTCACAAATAACGACGAAATGTTTTCGGTATTTAGTAATTTTAGTATCTTATCTTTGTTTAAGCGGGGTTCACATTTAATCATAATATATAAACAATGAAAACAAAACGAAAGTTGTTCCATCTTCTTTTGAAACCTGTTTTACTATGAGAATTGTTACTTATTTTTAAAAATTTCTTATTTTTTCATCAAATATTTGATCTATTGCAATGATTCCCGGATCGATAAATCCAATGCAGGTTGGTCAGCCTGGTCACCAAATGCAACAACCCCATGTCATGCATGGAGGTCAGTATTTTTTAAAATTTTGTTATATCCGTTTTAATTTTTAAATTAATAATAATAATAATAAAAATGAATGAAAGTACGCTACGCACATGCCGTCAAAATCAAAGCTCTTGTGTCTCAAATGAATATGCGCCTGATATGAATGAATGCCTAAAATAAAAAGTAAAAACTGAAATATCTACAAATTCATTAATAAATGAATAAAAATTTAAATATTTAATAAAAATATTGAAATTAAAATTAATTATCATTATTTAGTTAGGATTTCAATTGTAGATTTAGTTTCAGGTCTGGGTTTTTAAAGTTTTATAGTAGTTTTTCAAAACTTACAATAACCAAAATAAAATTTTTTGACCATATGAATATGAATAAAACACAATCCTATTACAATTACATACATACAATGAAGACTTAATTCGGTGCAGAGTTAAAGCATATTATTATCAGAACATTCATAATGTACCTATTTAATGTATGAATAAAATAAATGAATTAATTAATATCTCATATTCATTTGAGACATTGGGTAGAACTCTGATTTGGACGGTATTTAAATATTTTACATTGCACTTATACACACATACAATTATAAATCTTCATACTCCAATGTAAAGCTCATGTTTGTTACATTCTAAATAAATAATATAATAACAACGTAATAAAGAAAATAACATTTTACTGAAAAAATTGCTTGGGCTTTTATTATGCTTTGATTAATGTGAATTATTTAAATTAATTGACATTCAGTAAATTCAAATAGAATATCCAAATATTTATAACTTTATTAGTTTTATTTTTAATCTAAATTCAAAAATTAATAATGATCATTGGTTTTAGTTCTGCACTTGAAAATAATAAATGTGATAGGAATGGCAATGCAGCAAGGAATGGGAGGACATGGAATGCACATGGGAGGCATGGGTAACATGGGAACAATGATGGGCCAACAGGCTCCAGGCATGATGATGGCTGCACCGATCAACACTGCGCATATGGTCGGCATCCAACAATTACCACAACCTACCCACCAACAACAAATCCAACAACAGTTTGTACAGCAACAGCAGCAGCAGCAACAACAGCAACAGCAGCAACAACAAATGGATCAGATGGATCCTATCAGCAAGGTTCGACTGATGCTACCACAGCTGAAGGAATCTTTGAACGTTAGTAAAATAAGTCAATTAATTAATTAATTTAATCACCACTGCTATTGCAAGTTTATTCATAAATATATTTTCATTTTTCAAATTATGCCACTTATTTCATTTCTATCACTCAATTTTTAAAACTTCTATAGCGTTGAAATTTTTTTGGAATATGATCCAATGATTCTCATTTCATTCACTTTCTTATTACGATTTACACTATGTAACTCCGACACCCTGGTAAAAAATATTGATGTCTGAATTTCCGATTGTGGAGTTGAGCACTGAGTTCTTTGTTAAAACTTTCTCGATTTTCAAGTTTCATTATCATTTTGGACTCTATATCTACAATATATCGATGGTTTGGGCTCTATATCTACAATATATCAATGGTATGTTCCATCGTTGATGACAGCTTCTTCCACAGATCCTAAGCAATAACTGGCAAAAACTGTCCATGTTTATGTATGTAAAAGTGCAAGTACATGTACGATGTACGTATATTTAGTTGGTCGCTGGATGTCATCAAACAAGCTTAAACAAGAAAACTCAATATTGTTGAAAGAGAACGCCGCATGACCTCAACCGTTAAAATGACAACGAAAATCCAATAACAAATCTTGGAGTCATACTGGATCCTCATCTTTTATTTGAAAAACATGTTAGTCAACTTCGCCAGCGATGTTTCTACCAACTCCACAGAATAAGATTTATCAGACGTTTTTTGACAGTTCAGTCAACGAAAGTACTCGTTTGTAGTTTCATCTGTGGGAGAATTGACTACTGCAATGCGATTATGTTTGGTGTCAACTTATCCCTTCACTAGAACTTCTGAAGCTATTCAATAGGGGCGCTCCACAAATTCTTTGATACAGATACAAATACAGATTTATGATAAATACTACACAAACACACAACAAAATTAATGTGAGCATGAGGAATATAATAGAATGACATTTAAATAAATTTTGCAGAGATTGTACAGCGAGTCATCGACCATGCTGAACAGTAACTTTCAAGATGGATTCGAGTTGGTGTTTTGTTATGTTGTTAAATATTGGTTAAATGATTAAAATATGTCAATGAATTTTGTGTATTGATATAAATGTATTTTGTTGTACATAACCTTATTACATTTACACTTGATGTTGTACATTGATGTATATCCATGTAATGTTGCCCTCTCACGATGTATGCTCATTACTCATGCTTTACACCCACCAGGAAACCGGTGGACCCTTCAGCTTCTAACCGAATAGAAAAGTCACTAGAAAAGTTCCACAGCGTTTGTGACGCCATGGAAGTCAATCTCGTCAGTATTTTTTATTTCATGAATTTCATTCTTATAGTCATTTATAAATCCAACACCTAACTAACTCCACTCGTACGAGTGAACGTTCATTTGATTGAACTTGAATATCTCCGTAATAGAAGCTGTCAATGGAAGTGCTGGTCCACTACACAGAATCGCGCAGGTACGTGGCGCGCAACGTGGCTGACATGACGGCAGGTAGCACGCAGGCAGCGGACGCGCTGACCTACCAGCAGTACGCCAGCGTCGTCAAGTCGCAAGCCGAATACGCTAAAGAGATAAAAGATTTAATTAACGCTTGTGCAAAAAAAGTTAACAAACATCTATCAGTTACTCACGAATGAATAAATGAATGAATGGATGGACGAATGGATAGACAGATGAGTGAATAGATGGAATGAATGGATGGGTGAATAAATGATGACGCGTAACAGACAAATGACTGGACCCAAGGATGAATGAGAACGGAATGCATAACTTAATGAATGGGCAATGTAGATGTTAAATTTTAATATTAAATTTTAATATTGCAAATTTGTTTCTAACTGGTTTTAAAATAAATTGAAGAAAGCCTACATTATTATTTATTATCGTTAATGTATTTATTATTAGCAAATATGAAATAACAAAAACTGGTGTTGTAACAAAACTTTTTATTTCAAAACTTTTTACACCAAACAAGATAATTCAGCAATCAACTAATTATCAAAGTGAAACAACGCGGGTGAAATAATTACAAATCTTCGTGAGATAATGCATTAAAATTATGATTTTTTTGAAATAATGAATTAAATATCTTTCTGAATAAATAGATAAATGAAGAAATAATTGAATGAATGAATGAAAAACAATCAGGCTTCAGAAAGCGCAGCAACTCCTGGCAGGACTTTACCTGTAATTGTGGTTGTAAAAGTGATAGTTATAGATGTTTAATTCATGTTATCGTTTTAAATTTAAATGGTCTTAATTTATTTTATAACCACAAGGCAAGGCGTTATACAAGCTAACACTATGCCAAGAAAAATTCTGTCATAAAATATACATCACACACAATCTTCCAACCTTCAAGCAGTTCCAAACTAGCTCCTCCTCCAGTACTCACGTGACTGACCTTGTCCTCAGCGTTGTATTTGGCACAGACCGTAGCAGTATCACCCCCACCTGGTTTAAATATTAATAAACGTATTTCTGCATATAATTATGAGATATAAAACATCTGTAACTTTAGATGCCTGTTTGAAACAAGTATAATTTGACAGCAATGTTTACACAAGTTACAACACAAGTTACAACACAAATGACAAACCGATAATGGTGATGGCTCCCTTCTTCGTGGCCTCCACAACAGCATCCAACACCTTCTTTGTACCGTTTGCAAAATTTTTAAATTCGAACACTCCTGGCGGACTGAAACGAAGGTAGTGTTGCAAGATCAATCAAAACATCATTGATAAATACTGCACATTAATTTCTTTTTTCTTTTATGAACATTCATCGGAGGACAAATCAGGTATCGGGCAAGAAAATTATAATAAATGAAGGTGCAAGAGTAGTGTCTTGTTGCATGACAAGCAGCTGAACCCACGTTTTAAAATTATCAACTACTTTTTGTCTGTAATGAAACTTAAAACAGACTACCATTCTTAGCTTGTGATTTATAGAGTAAGCACTCAACAATTTAAAAAAATTTCCTATTTATCACCATCACTCTCGTTGCTGAGTTTGTCTGCTTCATACTTTGTGCCTGCCACATCGCCACACTGCGTCATGGGCCAAACAAAACAATCAGCCTAAAATAATAAAGTTTATTTAACAAAGACAAAACGGAATGTAAAAACAGACCCATTCCAAACAATGGTCCTTGCTCTCAAGATGGCTTCAGCAAAGTCATCACCTGTCTTCGGACCAACATCCATTCCCTATTTAAGAAGCAAAATACAAACAAATTAATAAGAAGGTTTTGATAAAAATTCCTCAACAAACAAAAGGATGAACGAAAGATAATAGAGATAAAAAAAATGAAGTCAAATTTTCTGATGCTGACAATTAAAAAAATAAACATTTAAAAATGTCTAATATATGTGAAATGTTTGCAAAAAAATAAGCGAACGAATGATGAGGTGAACGACTACCAAGAGATCATCATTGATTCCACTTTCCAGGCAGGCACAGCCAACAGCAGCATCCTCTGCAAACTTGTCGCCAGTTATGAAATCAACTGGCAGATGTATCTTCACTCCCTTGCTCTTAGCTTTGTCTGCCAGCTTTCCAACGATCTTTGATCCCTCCTCATCAAACAGAGATTTTCCAATCTTTTGAAAAACATTTAACTTGTAAATATTCATGTACATATACAATAAAACGTTGAAAAGAAATTTGGTAAAAAGTATTAATTCAATTGAACGACTCACCTTTGTTCCATGCATAACTTTGAGGAAAGTGAAAGCCATGCCTCCTCCAATGATCATCTCATCAACCTTGTCCAGGAGATTCTCAATCAGTTGGATCTTATCTGCCACTTTAGCACTGTAGCAAAATATGTGTGGAAACATTACGTTATTAAAATGAATAATAAACGTTTTACAACTTCAAAGAATAATTCATGAAACCTACCCTCCCAAAATAGCCAAAAATGGTTTTTCTGGTTTCTCTAAAGCTTTAGCAAAATATTCAAGTTCTTTTTTCAGCAGGAAACCGGCTGCTCTCTGTGGTAACTTGCAGCCAACCATGGAACTAATTTGAAATTCAAATCAACTAAACTGATATACCAATTATGAAAGTTTATAAAGATTCATGATAAAAAAGTTCTTAATGACTCATTTCAAAAAGCTACGTCAAATCAATTGATAATAAAAAGTAAATTATATTTATAGAGGTGAATGAGTAGTTCAAACAAATATTTGCTTACAGAATATGTTTTTGGCTCATACAATTGAACTTAACACCAGAAAGGTGTTTTAAACTGTACCATATAATAAACACTTCGTTATCAATTGCACAATACATCACCAACCAACAACCTATAAAATAATATCAGTTTCTATAGACGTAACTTTATTATTAACTTTCTTATTTCTTATCTGAAAAATATTAAATTAATTAAAAAATATTTTATGTTATTCAACTTATTGGAAAGTAATTACCGCTAGAGTTTGCATAGTTACAAATACAATTTGTGCTATTACAATCAACAGTTGTGTACAACCTATGAGCTCTATGAGCTGTCCCAAATGCGTCATTGATGTACACATCCCCCAGTTTTGATAATGACGCCTGGAAAGCTTCAACTTTTGCTGGGTCTGCTTTTACCTGAATGATATCATGCAAAGCAATTTAATTAAATTTTTAATAATAATACAAAATGTAAATTGAAAATAATTAACTATGTTTTAATACAAATAATAAGACAAATAAGTCCCATAAAAATTTAATGTTCGACATACTCTATTGCCTACTTTCTGTTATATAATTTACTGGAAGCAATGCAAACATCAAACATTTTATATGAAACATTTTATATAATTTTTGCAAGGAACTTCAGTTAAAATATAAAGTACGGTTATGGATGACCAGCTGGAGATAAAAAATAGAATGGCATAATGCAAAAGCTTCCCAGTCAAAGTTCAAAGTTAAATACTGTTGTTCAAGTCCTTTATTTTAAATTCCCATCAAGTTCATTTTAAAAAATTCAACTTATTTGTTGAATTGAAATACAAACACATGACTTATGATTAGGAATGAATAGCAATCACTTGTAAGCAATTATTACCATGGCTTACAACACAAACACGGTAACATGAAAACTACAAAAATTTTAAATTGAATTGAATAAGTTACAAGAAAACTAACTTTGGTTCCATCCTTCAATGTCACTTTGCCTTCCTCTTCAATGTGGAACCTCAGGTTTTCAAGAAGAATGACTGAGCCTGGTGCAGGATTAGCACATGCCTTCTCAACTTCATCGCCAACACAGTCGTGCAAAAACGTAACATCCCTGTCAAACATTATTTAAACATTTCTGTAATTTCAAATCTACATCCTTTATTTTATTCTAATTTTGATTCATCATTAATTATTAACTCTTTAAGGGTAAAAAGACACAATAAAAAATTACATGAGTAAATTTGAATTTACAAAATAAAATACTTGTTGAGCAGTTTCTTCAACTCATCAGCAATTGGAGCCAATGAGAACTTGTCAACTTTCTGTCCATCAGGTCGTCCAAGATGACTCATCAAAACAACTGACCTTGCTCCATTCTCCAATGCATATTTAATTGTTGGCAATGCTGCAACAATTCTTGAAAAAAAAAGTTTTCATAGAAATTTACATTCTGAAAATGTGATAACAAAGTTTTCATAAATTATAATGTGAATGTCTTACAAACAATGACAAAATTCAAAATGTTATCAAAATATCTAACTAATTCTAATGCTAATATTATTTATTATTAGAATAGGAAAAACAAATCAATTTCCCAGTTACTAGTGTAATATTAGTAGTCAGCACATGGCGTGACTGCTAAAATAATCAAGCAAGTGGCATGAAAAATCAAAATTGAACAACCAATTAGAATAAAACGCATCATTTAATTTAGTTTCAAATTCCTTTTTAATAATCAATAACTTAAACAAATTTAATTTAATATAAATAATTGACCAATTAATATTTTAATTTCTAAAGAAATTTTGTAACCTTTGATTATTTGTTATTTTTCCATCCTTTTGAGGAACGTTGAAGTCAACCCTGAGTTTTAGAAATTTAAATAAATTTGATGCAATTTTTGGAATATAAAAATAAAATAAAATAAAGGAATGCTTAAAAAGTATGATCCTAGGTACATAAATAATTTGTATGTGATGTGTGTTGTATTATTTTTGACTCTGCCCATGCTACAAGCTTGCCATGCATAAGGTGAATTACTGCATTTTGTAACTGTGTGTGTAACATCTGTAACAGATTACTCTAGTCTAGTGGCCTCTATCTAATTACTTGCCCTGTTTACAAAATCATCACTACGAAGGGAATTTGGAACCAGTGAATTTTTTTGAGCTTAGGATAAACAGTAAAACAAGGGGGCATAAACATAAGATCTTTGAAAATGGATGAAGCAAAAATTTTTCAGCTGCAGAGTTGTCAACAAGTGGAACAAACTGGGAGATGAAATAATTTTAGCAGAAACAACTGATAACTTTAAATTAACTCCCTTCTTAATTAATATTAAAGCAAACTTGGCAAAAATAGGATGTTAAAAAAACTCAGAGTGGTCCTGCCACAGACTCAGTCTTCTTGGATCACTATAAATAATCTTTGTTATGTTATGTTTACTTTGTATTTGTATTTCTACTTCTAACTCCTCTACTCTTACTTTCGGGGTACCTCAGGGTTCTATCCTTGGCCCTCTTCTATTTATACTCTATATTTCTGAAATACCTCGTATTAATAACTTTTCTTTCTCTAGTCAACTATATGCTGATGATTCTTACATTTATACTTCTTTTCCTCCATCTAATCTCAATAGTGTTCTACATAATTTATCTCTATGTCTTTCTTCAATTATCGCTTGGTCTGACTCTATGTGTCTTAAACTTAATCCTTCTAAGTTTGAATTAATTTGTTTTAATAAATCTAAACACTCTATTACTATTCCTCCTATTATCTTACTTGATTCTAAAGCTCTTGATGTCTCTCATAAGTTTCGTAGTCTAGGTTTTATCTTTGATTCTACTATGTCTCTCTCTTCTCAGATTAATAGTGTTGCTAGAAGCTCTTACTTTCATCTACGTAGAATAAAAAAACTTTTGCCTTTTCTTGATGATCCTACTCTTCTCCTTCTTGTTACTTCGTTAGTCTTATCTAGGATTGATTATTGTAACTCGCTCTACTATGGTCTTCCTGACTCTATACTCTATCCTTTAAGTAAAGCTTTTAACTCTGCTGCTCGTCTAGTTGCTCGTGCCCCTTTCTTTCCTCATATATCTCCATATCTTGTTCTCTTGCACTGGCTACCTATAAAATATAGAATAATTTTTAAAATTTGCACGTTCATGTATAAGTCTCTATCTAAATTATTTCCTAAGTATTTATCAGATATATTAATTGAACCTAAACGCCCCGGTTTACGATCGTCTTCTTCTTCTCGCTTTTTCTTAACTCGTGTTAAACACTCTTTTGCTAAATATGCTTTTGCTTTTTCTGGTCCTTTTCTCTGAAACTCTTTACCTACTTTTCTGACTACTTCTCCATCACTTGCGAAGTTCAGAGCGGATCTCAAGACCCATCTGTTTTCAAAATTCATTGAGGAGCTCTGTTGAACATCGCGGAAATAGCGCTTTATAAGCTAATTGATTGATTGATTGATTGTATTGTATTGTAGAGTTACATGCTGAAAATTGACAGGAGTAGTAAGTACACTTGCTAAATTTTAAATTCAGAATAGTTTAATTTTTAAAAAAATCATAAAGAATAATGAATATAGGACCTGATTAAGATTCTTTTTTGCTTGAGATCAACCTTGTCAATGCTCAGTTTGTTGAGTGCCATCCTGAAAAGTTGGAATCTGCGAAACGTCCCCACGACCGATCAGGCAGTGAAATAATTTCTCTGCAGATTTAACTTTTAGACGACCTCTTTTTATCTAAAGGCCAAGGCTGATAATTTTTTCAATGCTTTTTAAACCAAACTGTTTTAAACTTTACTTATAGATTAATAATTTCACGTATAAATGTCTGAATTTAGTTATAATGCTGATTTTCAATGTTTTCTTATTTTTTATTATTTTTCTAGCTATAATAATTATACAATAGAGTTCAGTTTAGTCATATATATATATATATAGAACACGTGAGCTCAGTGCTTTTGAAGCTTTTAAAACACTTTTAAATCTTTATATAATTATACAATCATTTATGTTATAAAATTTTGTAACAAAAATCTTTTTAAATCTTAAAAAAATTGTTTAGAATTTAAGGTTTTCAACTTTTTAAACACTTTTTCAGTCAAATGTTGTGAATCTTTCCATATTATTTTTTCTTTCACTATTATTTAACATTTTGTTCAGTTGGTGTTTTGGCACCACTTTAAAAAACTTATTTCATAATTTCTAAAGCAGGCGATTTTTTTACACGCGTTTTGTCGCTCCGGTCGGTCCGTCAAACTTCTTCTGAAAATAAATATTAAAATAATCTAAAAATGAATGCGGTGCAAAATGAAGCTACCGATCAATTCCTTCATCGATGGAAAAATTCTTTCAAAGTCTCCTATAATTCTGCTGACAGCAAGTTGGTCGATGCCGAATTTTTGAGGAATCGCGTCCACTTGCTGCACCTGCATGACGTCAACAATCGACAGTTAGCTGATTTTTAAAATTTATGTTTAACCGGAAATTTTATACAGTTTTAATTAAATTTGTATTCCAAATTCCGTGTTAAATATTTAAAAAAATATTAATAAATTTTTAAATAATTCTTAGTTTTTTTTTAAATTTTTGTATAGTATACTCATACTGATACTCAATCTCAATCATATGTTGAAACAAAAATAAAATTATTAAATCTTTCCTTAACTTTTAATTATAAGACTCTTAAATCTTAATTAATTTAATTTTAATTAGCAGTTATTTTTGTTAGCTGTTTGTACTTTTTTATTTATAGTTCAGATCTAAAGCAGAAATACCTGTGTGATTACCATGATTTGGTTGATGATCCAAAAAATGGTGGTCTTTTTTAATTTATTTCCTGATTTGTTTGATTTTGATATTTTGATAAAATTATAGATTATAATTTAAGTTAAAATTTAGCTTTTTTATAGTTAATTGTGAGATTGAAAGGATTTTACCATTTTGTTAATAAAACATTTGTTGCAGGTTTGAATTACTATGCTAACACGCTGTTGTCCCACATTACAAAAACTAACAACAGTTAGATTTGCCCATCTCATGTTTATTCAAATAAATTAATTTACTTTAAACTTACAAATGCTAAAGAAAACATTTGAGAAAATTTTTTAAATGTATTTGAAAATTTTTTCAGATTGTCGATTGTGGAAATCTGACGCAACTGTTGAAAGTTGGATGAAATTGATTAAAAAGAGAGAAGTTAAACAGGTTAACTAATGATTATTTCAAAAGAATTTCTCAAGTAGTTTTGTCCATTTTAAATGAGCTTGCTAATTCATCATGTCAGTACATCTCACATCTTTCTTCCAAAAACTCTCACTAGTTTTTTCTCATTTTTTTGATTATAACTATTAACTACAGTAGTAATTAATTTTAAATTTAGAGTGTAAAGAAAAATGAGTTATCAGACAAGGAGGTAAAATTTATTAGAAGTCCTGCTGCAGCTGAAGTGACAGACCATGTTGCCACAAAGGACCTCAACACAAACCATGACAACTGTACATCTGTCAGTGAACAAACTTCAGACTATGCTGCTAGCAAACCAAATCGTCCTGACAACTACTGTGGTACCAACAGCAGCCACAACAACATTAACTACAGCAGTAACCATAATGCCAACAACAACAATACCAACAACAACAACAACAACAACATCAATAACTGTAGAACGTATTCAACTTGTGATGTTGTTGATAACCCTGCAAACAAACCTCAATTCAATCGTTCAAATTCGGTTAGCAGCTACATTCACAAGCCAAACCAATCCAGCAACTCCACAATAACAACAGAAGATGACCTAGATGAATCTGATTGGATGCTGAAACAACCCCAATCAAAGCGACTCAAACTAGATCAAAGGTCATACAGAGGTCAGTGGAAGAAGTCTAATAAATATGGATCATATAACCGCAACAAAAGCAGAGATGATGATGAAGAAGATAATGATGATGATAGTAACTCTACTCTAGTTACTAATGTATGTATAATACTTGCATGTCACTCATTTGTTCTATATTTTTCAATCACATGTGTTGCATAACTTTCATCATCATCTTCTTCATCATCCTCGTCTTCATCATCATCATCCTCGTCATCATCATCATCACCGCCATCATCATCATCATCATCACCTATATACACTTTTCCAATGCATATTTGAAGGATGCAATCATATCTGTGTGATTAAAATGATGATATCTGATTGTCACATATGCACATTAAGTTCTCTTGTTACTAGTATGACATGATGATGTTGTAGATGGGATGATAATCACGATGATGATGGTGATTAAGATAATGATGATTAAATTGTTGATTATGACGGTAATGATGATTATGATGGCGCCGATAATGAGATGATGATGCTAAGGATGCTGTTAATGATGATGAGCGTGATATTAGTGATGGCTAGGCTGGCTGGTTGGTGGAATGATGATTAAACCTCGATCTTTCAGTCTAGAAGTTACGGTGCATTCAAGACAGCCAAGGAGCAACTAGTTGGTATTCGTTGGGTTAGGGAGTTGGAATTGTTGTTGTAGTTTTGTGGGTAGGCTGGTGATTGGTGGTGTAACAATGGTGATTGGTGTTATGGTGTGAATTGTGTTTTTAAGTAAACTACATCTTTGTTAGACAACATCCAGTCATTCTTATTCTGAAAAATTGTTGAAGAAATTGTTGACAGAGTTGTTTGATATGAGCTGCTATGTGGAGGTAACAGGGTCATAAACGCCAGCAGGGTGTTTATAATTGTTTCCTTGGAGTCATTTCCATCATCACTGTTTTGATTACACCACCACCATTTCATCATTTTCATCTTGGTCAACATTATTTCATACCAATCTTCCACCACAAAGATCATTGATTCAAAAAAGTTGGGCTCTTCGTCATCTTTGTCGTCGTCATCAGCCTACGACGGAACGTACAAGAAATCGCTGGGCGCAAGGTAGCTGTTGTTGTTGTTGATGTTGATGATTCAATGAATGGTGCTCAGCGGTTTTGTTGGTTGATTAGTTGATTGATCTGTCAATAAGTTATTTATATCACTGAATGGATGACCGGCTGGCTGGTAAGGAGTGAGGTGACTGAATGTATGAGGGAATGAATGAGTAAATGAATGAGTAAATGAATGAAGTAGGGACTGAATGCATTTATAAATGATTGATTGAATGAATGAATGGATAAATAATTAAATTATCGATTGATTGTTCCATTTAGAAGGGGCCCAGGCTCGAAGTTTGTCCCCCCTGTACCCAAAGGAAACGAGGATTTGTGAGTTGTTGACATTAACAATTTTTAATATTTTAGTAATCTTCTCACTAATTTACTGCAGACGTTTGTTGCCTGTAACATTTTTCACACATTCCAAACAGTCCACCTAGCATGACTTTTGTTATTTTCTTAATTCTGATTTTCTCATTCCTCATATGATACATACACAGCGACTTCAAACGTCCATTGGCTAATGTTAATTAATGTTAATTGATACATCACCTCATTGAAGTCCTGACAACAGGAAGGCCTACAACGATAACGATCCAACGACAGCTTGCAAGGATCCTGCCCTGCAACATCTTGAACCAAGAATGGTTGAACTGATTTCAAATGAGGTAGGTCTGTTTTACATCATTTCGTTTCGTCAACATTTCGTTTCGTCATCATTTCGTTTCGTCATCATTTCATTTCACTGTCGTCATCGTCCTCATCGTTCTCATCAGCAACATTTTTATTTCTACCGTTTGCTATTACGATTGTTTCATTATCCACAACGATAACTTCATCTCTTTTCATGTAATATAACGCTCATTTCATTTGAAAACTTATTCCTGATTATTTTTTCTTGCATACATAATTTTGTTTATTTCAAAATAGTTATTTTAAGCACACTTGCAACCGGATATTTTTGTTAAAAATAAAGGAACGCTTCCACTTTAGATGATTAATTGAAAATAAGTCAACACAATTTCACTGTAGATAATGGATCATGGGCCACCTGTAGCATGGGAGGACATTGCAGGACTTGAATTTGCTAAGAAGACCATCAAAGAAATTGTGGTGTGGCCAATGTTGAGGCCGTTAGTTCAGTTGAATGACCTGTCTGTCCATTTATGCTTGGTGGGGTTGCTGGTTGTGTGGAACAGTTATTATACAGCTCTGGCTTACATGTTATTCTATATTAATAATTAAACTTTCGTGCCACAAACGCTGCACGATCCAAACCACACGACTTGCCGCATTATATGCACAAGCAACGCATTATACGCGCTTAGCCTTCCGTCGTGATAGTCTTCTGCTTCTGACTGGGTTTTGAACATACTGCATTTAAACCGGATCACCGCGTCATAACAGCGCGAGACAGCTCTTTTATCGACTTCACCTAACTCGCTGAAATTTGCAAACCAGATAGACGAAAGTGAAAAGTTGGTTATCGCATTTATTTCTGAGCTCCGAAGCCGACGTAAATTTATCTAAATTCTGACGATGAAATTCCGATTAGCGGGATTTTTTCAAAATTCGATTCCGAATGAATTCTAAAATTAGCTACTAAATGATTGATATTGGATGATCGTTTGGTAATAATTAATTAATATGATAAAGTTATGAAATACACTACCTACAACCACTATGTTTATTTATTAGTTCCAAAACCCTTTTTAAATCTAGCATTCTTAAGTTAATTAGCATGACTTTTTGTGACTAACTTCTATCACTTTTGTCTAAATGTGTTTTTCATTACTACAATTTTATCACTTTAGCCAAATTTCAATTAAATGTATTTGCTAAAACAGTCATTTATATTTTAAATCTATCTGCATTGAAGCACCTACATATGTATACATAATTATTTATATGTCCTTTCTTTCTTTTTTTAGTTTTATAGACACCTATTGATGTATTGTTTCCATTTTAATCATTTTATTTTCATCATTCCTACTACTTTTATTGGTTCCATTGATTTATCTCCCACTTAATTTCATACTTTGTTAACATTTGTTTTCATTTTACCACTTTCCTGTTTTAAACTTTCTGGAATTTACTGTTATCTTCCTATAGTTAATAATATCTAATAATAAATAATTATATATCATGTGTATTCCATCACTCATTTTCACTGTTTAAGACCTCTTTGCTAATTTATTTCATTTTATTTTTTCTCTGATACATTTTTCTACATTCAGTTCAATGTATGTATATATGTTTTGTATATGTATGTATATTTATGTACTTACGGAGACCGTACAAGTTAGTAATAACGTCTGACTGGTTTCCAAATTCTTTAAATAAATTAAATTTAAATTAATGAGATGTCCCCGTTTTGTGAAAAATTACGAAATTTGCTGGTATTTGCTGAGCAATGTTAAGACATGTTGTTGGATGGAACGTCTCTGTACTTAATTGCAGTGACATCTTCACGGGGTTGCGAGGACCACCAAAGGGACTCTTGCTTTTTGGCCCACCTGGAACTGGAAAGACACTGATTGGTTTGTTTGCATTCCACTTACTTGACCTTCTTGCATACTTAACTTACTTACATTCAAGCATGCATTCAATTTCATTTGACAGAGTTAATGATTAAATGAAATATTATTCCCAAGGAAAGTGCATTGCGAGTCAATCAAAATCAACCTTCTTCAGTATTAGTGCATCTTCACTTACATCAAAATGGGTAAGAAAATTTGCCATTAGTTTGTAAGATTACAAGCAAAATTGTGTTCTTTTTTTATAAAATATTGGCCTTTAGTGCTCAACATTTTCATTTTATCATGCAGAGATTTTCTTGAAATCTATTTTGAAATTTGCAAACCAGATAGGCGAGGGTGAGAAGATGGTGAAAACTCTGTTTGCGGTTGCTCGAGTGCACCAGCCTGCCGTCATCTTCATGGACGAGATCGACTCCCTGCTCTGTCAGAGATCTGAGCAGGAGCATGAGTCATCGAGGAGAATCAAAACTGAATTCCTCGTGCAGTTGGTCAGTTGCTTATTGATGATTTGTGGATGAGGATGGGTTGCTATTGATGGTGGAATGATATGGCCTGATATATTTTAAAAGGCTTGACTTGTAAGCATACTTGGTAAATGATAGCTCAAATGATATGATATCCTGTCTTAAAAATATCCTGTCTTAAAAAATAAAAATTACCTTCATAATAATATTGACCAGGATCTAAATGAGTTCAATGTTTTTTGGATGTTTTTTGTATGAACTTCCGAAGTTTTGCTGATGTTAACTATAAATGATTCAGTGGTGTTAGCAAGTGATGTTTCTATGATATTGCTAATGAATAATGTGAATGCCGTCTTTCAGGATGGCGTAGCAACGGGGGAAGATGATAGAATACTTGTAGTTGGAGCCACGAACAGGTTTGTTGCACTATTCATACATTTTGAAATGTATCAGAAGTATAAAATAATTCACGTTTTTTCAATGGCAGAATGTTATTTCACGTTACAAACTTACTGGTTGCAGTTAAACTCACATTAATAAATTGTTATAAATGTTTACATTTGCAGACCACAGGAAATAGATGAAGCAGCGAGACGTCGATTTGTCAAACGACTCTACATCCCTCTTCCAGAATCGTCTGCTCGTCAGCAAATAATTTGCAGACTGCTGATGAAACAGAGACATAATTTGGCTGAAGATGATGTCACTGTCATCTGCTCAAAAACCGAAGGTGCATTTCGATCAAAGATCTTTTCTTGTAACTCATGGCTGATGTGTCACTTTTCAGCTTTTTGAATTATTGGAAAGTTGTAATCAGTAAGGAAACGATTCAGTTAGCGGGACTTATAGAAATAATTTAAACTGAACATGCAGGATATTCAGGGGCGGATATGGCCAACCTGTGCAGGGAAGCAGCGCTAGGGCCCATCCGAAGACTTGATTTCAACGACATTCAGAACATTAGCGAGGACCAGGTGAGAGGTTTGCTGTCAACATGTTGATGTGTACATGTGCGGTGCATGCATGCATGTTGATGATTGATGATACAAACGCATGCATGATAATACAAACGTATGAATCAAGAACGATGATACCATAAAATCGGATTGTTCACTTTAGTTTTCTTACCCATTAATGCAATCGCTAGGAAGATGTCGCTTCTATATATACTTGAAGATAATATTACATATTTGGGATTTTCATGATTCGTCTATTGGCGAGAGTGTAACATTTGATTGATTCTCGTGAAGCGTCATCGTTTTTTACGTGAAATAATTTCGTTATAATCTTCACAATTTTTTTCAGTTGAAATATTACATCTTAATTTCCAAGAAAGTATGATTTACAGGTTCAGGCGATAGATCTACAAGACTTCCTTAGTGCATTAAAGCAGGTTAAAGCAAGTGTTTCCTCCCAGGATTTGAAGTTGTATCTAGATTGGAATCAAAAGTTTGGAAGTTGGGATGTATAATATTTTTAGGAAAAAGAAGGTTAACCATTCTATGAACATTAAGATGGAAAGATTGTTGAATGTACATTGTCACAATCAAACGTAGGTCATAATAGCTGTTAGTTGGACTGAAACTTTGTTTATTATTGTTCAACATTTACTCGTCATTTTATATTTTCCTCCTATTTATATTTTCGGGTTTTATTTTTTTTATAAATTTTCTATATGAAAACGCGCATGTTCAATTTTGTTTCTAAATTCTTGGAATGAAATTGATAGTTTTGTATATTAAAAATAAATCTTTGAATGCCGCATAGTTATGCCAGATCGACTGATCATCGCCATGCAGCGTATCCAGTGACAGGCGTATTTTGAGTCATCATGAATATTAATACTAATAGCTCCACAGAGACAATAACATGATCAGACATTTAATTTTTAACGGACTCAACCATGTATGAAGGAACCGAACCGATGGTCTCTTTCCAGCACTCTCATTGGCTTTGAAGATGCAGATATTGACAAGAGGTTCCAGCATTTTCGTTTGAAGGGACAAAATAAATTGAAGCTGGCCAAAAAATTAAAACACACCCTGAAGGAATTTTGGAAACAGATAGATAAAACCTGAAAATACTTGATGAAATCAGACCATTTGGTAGACACTAATATTGACGGTTATCTGGTTGAGTGTGTCAGTGATTGTTTGAGTGTCACATCATATTTTGCGAGGGTCGATGATTGCTTGTTTGAGAAATTTGATGTACGTAGTAGTGTGCACCTAGAAAGTGTCTTAGGTCAGTTTTGTTTATCACATTGGTGGGTGAATGACGTTTAAGGAAGGAATTTTGGAAATAGATAAAACCAGAAAATATACTTGGTGAAATTGGACTATGTGATAGACACTGATATTGACGGTTATCTAATTGAGTAGGTCTGTGGTTGTTTGAGTGTCACATCATATTTTTCGAGGGCGAATAATTGCTTGTTTGAGAAATTTGATGTAGGTAGTGGTGTGCACTAAAGGTGAGCGGGAATTGAAATTTGTTCCCAATTCTCTCCCATTTTTTTGTCATTCCCGATTCTCTCCCAAATTCCCATTTATAACAACGTTCCCGAGAATTCTCACTTCCCATTTTTTCAACTCATTCTAGTGTTTTCCCTTCCATTCCCCTTTTTTCCCATTTCGCAAATTTTTGAATACCAAAAACAAATATTTTTTAAAAATGCAAATTTTTAAAAACGTGTTTCAAGTACCAAACAAAATAAAAATCCAAAATCTCTATGAAGTATTAAAACAACAATAATAAACTACAATTATAACAAAACAATTTTATACATGTTTATGAATCTTCCTACTAAGTGACCACAGGTGTGTATGTGTGTGTGCTGACCACATGTCCGCTTACATAAAATTTCTTTGTGGCTCTATTGCTTGCACGTTATTATTTTCTTTGTTCACGCACACGTGTGTACATAATGTGGATGCGTATGTCTCGATCACATGTATTATATATATATATATATGTGTGTGTGTGTGTGTGCGTGTGTGATCGAGACATACATAAAAAAGTGATTCCCTATTCCCTAAAATTTTCATTCCCGAAAATTAGTTTTTACTAATTCTCAACGGATTCCCGCAATTCCCGTTCCCATCCTCACCTCTACGGTGCATCAAGGAAGTGCCTTAGGTCAGTTTTGTTTATCACATGGGTGGTTGAATGACGTTTAAAATTATAGTAAACAGTCTTGTCCTAGCATTGATGATTTGTATTGTAATTCAGAAATCTACAAAAAATTGTGTTATTTCTTTGTTAATTATCTCAATAGAAACTAGAAACAATGCAGTTTGAGAATGTTTTAAAAAACGGCTTCACGCTAGATGCTATTTTGTTAAGAAAAACTTCATAAATACAAATTTTCAGTGATTCAAAAGAAAATGATTATATGTACTGGTTGCAGAAAGTGATTAATTTTGCAATCTGACCTGTAAGTTAACTGAGGAAAATATGAGGAGTGGAAGGGAAACTCAAAAAACAAAGATCAGGTGTGGGCAAACCACTTCCCACCGGTCCATTTTATGTGGCCAACGATCATAGCACGCGATTCAATTTTACGTCTGTCAACAGTTAACATAAATTTTATAACTCAATTTTATGCAAAAATTTAAAACCAAGATTTTGTAATTTGCGCAAATGGCATTTTGTTTTTACTGTTTTGTAAACATTTTTTCGGTAAACCTTGACACACACAACACAAAGCTGAGTGTTTTAGACATTTCTTATTTTCATTTTAAACAATTTCAAGAATTTTGGTGAATACATTTCTATTTTGTTCCTGCTTTATTGTTAATCCGCGTTCAACGGTTGCTATATTTTTAAACACGATTAGTTTGATACAGGGTTTATTCATTCATTCATGCTAGAGATTTAACACCCTAATTTGAATGTAAAAAATACGAATTACATTGTTTAATTGTTTAAAAACTATCGCAGAATAAAATAATCAAATCGCTTGCTATGTGAATTGTTTTTGCACGTTCTAATTACCGGTATTTAAAAACATAAAAGACAGCAATATAAAAATAATTGCAACTAGATGTTACACCTTAAATTATAAATAGTTTATTTATTTATAAACTAGATTGTAAATGACATAAGTCCCTAACAAAATTGATAAAAATGACGGAAAACTGGACGTTGACAACAAGAGATTATCTTCTACTCCAAAACGTAATCAAAAATCAGCAAATTTAGATGTTGAAAGAATTGTTTTTGGCTCTTCGGTTTCATTGACATGTGCAAAGTAACTTGTATCAGTTTCATCTTTGACTTCAGGTTTGAACGGAGATTCAACCTTTTATTTCATATGCAAAAATTAACTAAATGTTAAAAGTTTAACTAAATTTGCAAACGTACCCTTTTTTCAAAGATATCGGTCCAATTGATACTACCAAACCAAAGATGGTTAGTAATGTCGTTTATCCCGTTATTTGTGTTCCCAAGTCGAAATTTTGGATCCGTTTTCAACAAATTTCTTATTAAGTTGATTAAATCTTTGCTAAACGTCGATGGCGTGTAGAACTTTAAAAGTAAAAAATATCATTTCTATTAAATAGATGCCAAATAATAGATATAAATAAATGATTTACAACCAAATAAAAATGTTTAAAACCTGTCCACTAAGAATTCGTTGGTAGGTTTCAGTTTTCGTAAATGCATGAAACGGTACGTAGCCAGCGACCATTTCAAAAATCATAACCCCGAACGCCCACCAGTCGATCGCTTTGTTATATCCCTAAGCATTTTCAATAGCGAAAATATATATCGTTCGTGATAGGTATTCAAATTTTATGTTTCATTTTAAAGAGAACAAATCTATAACGTTTAAATCATTTAAAATATTCAACAAACATATTACTAATATAATTTATCTATAGTACCAACATAATACAACCATACCGAAACGAAAAACAATGATTTACCTGATGTTACAATCACACACATCAAAGGATCAAGCAAATTCATGTAAATAAGCGAACTTTTATAACAATTATCGCTGTTACATACCTTTTTCCTAAGCATTTCCGGTGCAAAATAATCTATAGTCCCACAAATGGTATACGTTTGATCCAAAGTTCTTTTTGCCAAACCAAAATCTGCCAGCTGACAAAGATTTTTGTTAATAAGGAATATTCATTTTGGTACTGGTAGAAATTACGAACATTGCAGTACGTTGGCTTAAAGGCTAATTTTTGAAAACTACACACTATGTATGTATCATTTACTATCTTATATCAAGGCGTCCACGCACGTCGTATGATGTACACAACAAAATTCTTGGCTCCGAAAATGCAATAAATTCAATTTTTAACTAAAAAAGCACTTTAAATAAACAATGTTATTCAGTTCTGTTTTGTTAGAACTCCTTAATAAAATTTATGATTGTAAAATAGTAATAATAACTTCAATATTGCATTTTAATGCAATATAAATTTAACATATTTAGGGTATTCAAACCTTGACGTATCCAAAAGAGTCCAGCAAAATATTCTCTAGCTTCAAATCTCGATAAATAATGTTCAAACCGTGTAAAAAATCCAGAGCTAAGGCTATTTGGGCAGCATAAAACTTTGTATCCGCTTCTCTACGAATAAAAAAAGATTACGAAATAATAGTCTGTTAAAAAGCGGTTAAATAATAATAAAATTTAAACAATAAGTTTAATGTTTTAAAATTTGTTATTAAATTTATTGCGCCCTTCAATCAATTCATTGCGCCTCTTAGAAAATAACTAACGATATTTCGTGTTTTCTTTGAAGCAAGCCAAACAAATCTCCACCAGAACAAAAAGGCATGACCATATACAAATTTCTTGTGTCCTGTTAATTAATAAATTATGTTAACCAGCCTCACTCGGCATAAATATTTTTATATTAAAAAACCAACGTGGAAATGATGAATAATATTGATGATGAACGGAAAATTCATCGATCGTAAAATTCTTTTTTCTAAAAACACCTGGGCCACTTGGTTGGCTTTTAAAACCTGTTCGCGCAGAAAAAAATTAATGACACTTTTAATTATTTGACGTTTCGTTAATCGTGTGAATGTTTCAAAGAGTTAAAATTTACATTATATTTGTTGATGGTTTTTACTGCAAATATTCCGCCGTTTGTTTTGCACTTTGCAACTTTCACCGTACATATTGAACCTGATCCAATCGTTCGAATGAATTCAAAGTTGGATATACCCATGGAATCAGCCTTGAAAATTTTAATAAATTATGATAAAATGTAGTGTCGAATAAAAAATATGAAGCACGTGAATATATGTGATAAATGAATAAGCAAATAAATAAAATGGGTAAAAATAATATATATATACGTATGTGCAAATGTTGGAAGGAGACCATATTTTATACAGTATTGTATGAACTCTACCGATTTGTTGGCATTAATTAATTTCTAGTTTGTCTTTTCAATTTCCTTGCCAGAATTTTCTGGAAATTGTTCAATTTATTGAAAATAGAATAATTATCAAAATTCATCTAAAAAATTTAATAAAACTGTTGTTATCCAAATTCATCATGCTGACAGGCCTTATTTCGATTTTTCATAAATCATCTTCAGTGCAGGTTTGGTTTATATAATATCATTAAACAAAGCAAAGTTAGTTCTTTAGCAAGGTGAGTTAGTTAGCTGGTGTCGTATTCTTCATCTTTGTCATTTCTTTGTACTTAGTTGTTATTGAAGTTGGTAATAAGACTTCGAGTCGGTAATGATGTAATCAGTTTTTGTTGGATGTTTATTTGGGGTTTGTTGATATTTATTAGGATGTAGTGTGTTGATGTTTTGATGAATTTGGATAATTGTTTGAACGAGTGTGATTTTAAAAACATTAGAATTTAAACTATTAATTTGTTATATTACGTCGATGTCTTTAAAAAAATTTTTAAGCCAACATCTGCAAGTCTAAAAAGATAAAGATTGTTTAAAACTTTTTAAGACTGAAGTTGTTGTAATCGCACAATAGATTCAGATTCTTACAATTTACAAACATTCGTTATATAACAGTTTTAATTTTGAACGATTTTATCATGCTTAAGTGGAATGCTAATTATTTTGAAGAGCTATAAACCATTAATTAATATTGACGCATTCGACTAATACAAATTAGTCAGTGTTGACTCACTCCAACAAAAACGTTTAAAAATATTTAAAATATACAACTTTCAAAAAAATGTTACACTAGTAGGTAGAAAACGTAACCTTTCAAGGGTGGTTTTAACAACTTGGAATGCTTTGGTATAAATCAGAAGTTATATATCTTTTTTCGTGTTTGTTAAATAAATGACTTCAAAACAAAATTTTTTTTTGAGATTTTGTAAATAATAAATTTGCTTTTCATTATCTTTACGAATTAACTTTGGGAAGGTGTCGTATCGAAATAGTAGTGTTACTATTATTATCTTATTATATTTATAAATTTTCTAACCAGCCAATTAAATCTGGTTCATAAATGTTTACATTTACAAATGATCTTTTAAATATATGTACTTAAATACTTACTTTGACGTTCGTTTGAAATTTTTCATTAAAATTTTCTTTTAAATTAAGAATCGTCTGCATATCTGAAAATGACATTTTCAACTTAGCAAGTTTATTAAAAAATATTCTAGTGTAAATTTAGAAAAACTTTTATTAAAATTTGATTTCAAACTTTTTACAAAAACATACTTGGGCAAGTTTCTTTCAACTTGGTTGCTGAGACAAGTCGACTTTCTGGTTGGTTTTGCTGGGCATCTAGTATTGCCAGGTTGTTCATTCGATCACAAGTTTTATCGAATACGTTTGAATCCATTAAGTTAGGTTTAGCGAAGTTCTCTAATAAAACAATTTGTCTGAGAAAATATTCCAGAACGTATTAAAATCGAAAATCAAATATAAAATCAAAAATCTCTGACAAACAAAACTGCACGACTATCACTACAGAAACCAGCACAAAAAAAAATAACGTAAACAATAAATTGTAATTCGAGTTATGCTGTTGTATTCCGAATTTATACAGTCACAAAAATGACTGTGATCCTGAATGACTTATATATACTGCATGCCGTATGATTCTTTAGAATATGTGACTATATGTGTATACAATATAAATATATAGATGTGTTGTATCCAGAGATATAATTTCTATACCTTATAGTATGCCATGCGTTTCATTTTATGTATACAATATATATGGATGTGTTGTATCTATAGATATAATTTCTATGTCTTATAGTTGTATCTCTAAGTTTCTGGTTCTATGGTATATATATATATATATATATATATATATATATATATATATATGTATGGTTTATATATATACACACATATGAACTGAACTGAATTGATTGATATTAGATCAAAGT
>NW_008704501.1:2013849-2098849 GCF_000326865.2 Helobdella robusta | reverse complement strand
TGTTATTGTTGTTATGATTTGAGTATGTACGCGAACTTTCATAAGAAAATTTTTTGTTTGCGAACTCCGCCAATCACCAGAGGTTTGAAAATCTGCCGCTCCTAAACTATCGATATAATGCCGCTCTTCAGTTCCTTGGGCCTCGCTGTAGGCCTCGAGTCCCGTGCTCCTTTCACGCAACCAATCATGCTTCAAGAAATACTTCAAGCAGTAAAACCTTGTAGTCTAATAATTTCTCATCTTTTAACTCGTGTCTAATGATAAACAAACCTATACCCAATCGTTTGTGTTTTATTCTTTTTTGATTGTTTTTTAATATTTTTTAAAATACTGAATTGATTTGGTGTTTTACGATTTGGTAGTGCTATTTTCATTTTAGTTAAAGAATATTTGTTGTAAAATTTAAACTTTGTGAAGTAATTTTGATACAAAATCTTCATTTAATTAATAATTAATATGTTGTTATGATTGATTTATAATTAGCCAACATTCGCAATAATTAAACCAAAGTAAATATAATTAGTAGTTGTGGGCACATGCATGTCAAATCGTTTTGCACGGCGTCCAAGACTCTAAAATAAAGTAGTTTTAATTGAGATTATTCTTAAAAATTCAATTGTAGTTCAAATGAAATAAAAATAAAATTACGGTAATTAATGCAGATCAGAATTATATTTGGCTCAAAGTTCAACTTCAGTTCAACATCTACGTTTATGATGTCCGTTTTAATTTTAAAAATCATAAGATTTTCTATTCTGGTCACATGACGACGCTCTACCTATTTTGGTAAGTTTCGATGCAAAAAATGTGGATGCACTCGTTTTTAGCTCCAGATCCGGACGGATATCCGATCTTTTTCACTATCCGGTAATATTCAGCTCCAACCGGATATCATGCAGGTTAGTTGTCCGGACAGTTAATAATCATATACAAACACGCATATTTACACATTGTATGTCCTTTTGTTTATATGTTTGTGTTGTGTACCTCAGCATGTGCACACACACATGTACGTCAACATACAAACATGTGTTGTAAATGTGCGAAATGATGTAAAGCGAAGAAAATTATGTTTGTATCGCTGGGACCATCTGATCGACGGGACTATCTTAATTATGTTTTAATTTCAAGTCATTGAAACGATCGAGATGTTTGTATGGTACATGCAGTGTGTAATGCATCACATGTTCATTGGTCACGGATGTCTCAATACTTTTAATTGATCACAATTTTTCAATAAAATTTAATTCAGTATTTTATTAAATAATTAAAAACGCTTTAAGAAAAGTTTTTAAAAATTTATTTAATAAGGTTGTTTTTTTACTTCCATGATTTTTAACAAGCAGTACATGTAGGAATAATTGTTAAAAACATAACTTCATATCTGCCATCGAGAGCTACGTGCAACTTTAAATACATTTCTGACAATGAAACAACAAAGGATGATCGCCAGTCATATAGAAATTACAGTAGGCTCATTGAGCTAGGGCTGCCTGAAGTAAAAATGCCAACCTCAAATAAAACTCGCACGCATGTTTTGTCATTTGTAATTGGTAGTAAATAGTAAGTAATGCTGGTTAGCAGTTTAAACTTTAGTTGTCTACAAGTTCTTTAAGGTGTAACTTTGGCATCCTATTTGTGAAAGTTCCATTCAGCGGTACTAAATTAGGAATAAGTTCGACAATGTTTGTCAGACTGCAAACGGCTGGATATCAGCGTTTCTTCCAAGATACAAAAGTTCGCATTTCAACAAATTAAAATAAACGAAAAAACAAACAGACGAACGAACAAACGAACGAACGAACGAACGAACAAACTAATAGACAAACCAATTTAAACATTTAGATGCGACGCAGGAACATTGTAAGCAAGCCAACGTAGGTAGGCTAATGATGCAATGATTGAGCAATCTAGAAGTTATTATTAAACTAGTCTTAAGTCGTAACTTTAACTAAACTACGCAACCACGTATGAGATGTTGTTAAATTTTAATATTACTAAAATAAACAAACAAATAAAGGAATACAAAATAAGTTTTAAATTGATGGGAAATGCAAATGCAACCAAGACTGAAGTGTTTTGTTTACATTACATTTGATGTTTTGTCTTGTATCAATTTTATTAAAAATTACATTAATAAATATATTTGTGTCTAAAAAACTATTAGGAAATATCAAATATCATATTTACTTTTGTTTAATTCATTTCATTTTACAAATATAAATGTATTAATAGAACTTTGTTTTTGCACTGATTCTCTGTGCTAAAATAGACACGGTTTGCCGGAAAAGGTTTGCAAGAACGACTTAACGATTTGAAAGATTTTTGATTTATTTTTTTCCCGTTTCTGATGATATTAAGTACATTCGAAAATTAGAAAAAAATTTTAAATTTTCTTTTACATTTAAAACATTCACGTAGGCTTACATCGTTCGATCAAAAAGATTCATAGACGCCGTTTATGAGTTCGGGACTTCTTCATTTGTTCTGAAAAGCAGAAGTCTAACAGGCGTATAAAAATGCATAAAATGTTATACGAATTTATTTTTATTAATTTTCCAAATTAATAAAAAACTCATCAAATAAAATATAAAATTTTATTCTACGGCGTTATAAAGTAGACGCCGAGTCGTCTAGGTTATTTTTTTAAAAATAAAATTGAGTATTGTTAAAATAGAGAACTTCAATCTATATTTATATACATACATTGTATACAGTATAGAAGTAAAATAGAACATGTTCACGTTTATTTCTTTGTTTATATTTATTTATTTGTTGAAGAATTGAACATGAAACAATTACAGATTAGTTCGTCAAAGGAGGTTAATGTAATAATATTTGCAGTATTAGTAATTGTTTGCCTTAGACGATTTCAAGTCAAATTAATAATTGTAATAATAATTAAATGTAATTAAATTAAATAATTAAATGTAATATTTATATAAATACTATCAGTTTATCATTGGACAACTTCCAACCAAACGCTAAACCTTCTCAAACAGTGCAACAAACATATTTGGTCGGTCGTGGCGTGAATCAATCAGCTTTCTTCCACTCATTAAAAAAAATATCCCATAACAGAGTTAGTGATATTTGTAACAAAATGTTTCGTGTAAAAAATCAAATGCATTAAGATTACAGCACGTTGAAATAATTTGGTAATTTTTTAAAATTATCTAATGAAATAAAAATATATAAATAACAATAGAAATACAAGACATTTCGACTAAATGATGGCAATAAAAATTGTAATAATAATACTACTACTAATAATAATGATAATGATTATGGTAATAAATATTAATAATGACACGAATTAATAAAAAGCAGCAAAATTGTTGTAGTAGACGCAGAAGGGGGCGGAGTCAATTTCAACGTCTTCGTATGGATCGAAGTTGCTGGTGTCCATGTCACTCTTCAGAACTGGCACGTACGGTGGAATCACCTGGAGAGGAAAATATTTCATCCAGTCACGTCCTACCTCCTACTTATCTACATACTAGAAAAATAACTGCTCCATTCCCATAAACAATGTCAAGTAGACAGGTGATTGTTAAACTTAGAATTATATCAACAGTTTTAACGAAATTTTATCATAATGGCACGAAACTGCACCTTCTTTTCCAGGATCTTCAACCAGCTGACGTCGTCAAACCACGAGTGCATCTTCACAGTTTTTGCGCCATTGATAGTGCAGCCCAGCCGACATTTGGGATCCTTTTTCAGTAGATGGCGCACCAAATCTCCCAACTCCTTGCTGAATTTAACTGGAATAAACACCTGGCGACAGAATTTTCAGCAATAGTTTCAATTATTCAGTAAACAGAACATTATTAAAGATATATTAATTAGAGTTTGATTGAAAATTAACGAATTTCTTCAAAACAAATGTTACAGCATACAATAACACAACACAACGAACGAACACTACACATATGAACATACACGTACACAAACACATACTTTCGGAGCATGTACGCACACCACACATACAACATAGAAACGGGAGGTAAGAACCTTCTTTGTTAATATTTTTGCATAGCTCTCCGTGTTGGTTTCCGCATAGTAAGGTATGTAACCTGCTACCATCTCGAACAACAGGACGCCCAAAGCCCACCAATCCACCGACTTGTCGTAACTCTACGTTCATTTGTGTGTTTATTTGTTTGTTTGTCTGTTCATTTGTTTGTTTGTTTATTTGTTTGTTTGTGTTTGTTTGTTCATTTGTTTGTTTATGTTTGTTTATTGCTGTTTGAACAAAAAAAAGGTGAATAAAAAACATTAAAAAATGTAATGTTAAAAGTTAAATACGAGTAGCAAGGTGAATGAGCTAATATGATGCATATGCGTTGTGATTATGCCACATTATCCATGTGATAGACAGGTTCATTGGAGTAAATTTTTTTCGCGAATACAAAAAATTTAGGAATGCATGAGACAGAAAAATAATCGAGAATTCTCATAACATCCAAGTGACAAGCGTTGACAAGAAACGAGCATCGTTAAGAAAGAAATGAGGGTGGACACTTTTTGGGTTTGGTCTAATAAGTTGAATATTTTTTATCAGAATTTTTCTTGCTTCGCCAAAAATAAGTTGGAGGGGCTTACGTTAAAAAAATGTGTCTCTGAAATAATTTTCAATATAAATTTTTCACAAATTTATATAGAGATTCTGTCCAATTTAACCTAATTCTAAAGCCCCTGCCCACGCTTCTGGCAAATTCCACATCAATCTATCTTATTTACACGTGCGTTTTAGTATATTGCAAACGAGTAACAAACACAACAAAACATTTTTGTGTTCCTGTGTTCAATCCATTGATTGGTTGAGAATTGCGCTACTTCAATTTTCTAATTAAAATTATTTAGTGAAATGAAAAGAGGGCGCAACCTTTCCTTGCAGCATTTCAGGCGCCAGGTAGTCAGGCGTGCCGCACATGGTGTGTGTCGAGGCTCTCGTCTCTTTCGCCAGTCCAAAGTCCACCAACTGTAAGTAAAACATCACTGTTTTATTTTAATTTATAAATAAAATACTGATTAAATTTCTACTCAATCAATCATTCACCAATCCATGCACCCATCCGTCCGTCCATGCATCATCCATGCATCCATCCACCCATCTACCTTTATATATCCCTGAGCGTCGATGAGAATGTTTTCCGGTTTGAGATCTCTGTATATTACGCCCACTTCGTGTAGGAACTCAAAAGCCATGACCACCTGGGCCCCGTAGAACTTGGCCATCGTCTCCCTGATGGTCAAGAAAAACAACAACGTCTTCAATCGTTCCCAATGGTTTTATGGCGATAATTTTATTGCGCTGATATAAATTCGATGAACAAAAGTTGAAAAAAATAGCGGAAGCTATTGCAAATTTCAACATTTATTGCAAGTAAAATTAAATATCTATCTAAATAAAATATTACAACGTGCAAGTCACAGCCGAACAAATTGATTACACTCGTAACAAATGATGAAACTAAGTAAGCCGGAGTGCCGATGTTTTATGGCCTGGTGTGAGAGCGTGAAACAAGTTAATAGGCAGGCTTCTCCTTTTATTAATACACACGCCTCTCGTTCACGCGCATGCAGCGATGAACATGATTTAATGGAAAGATGTTTGTATTAAATAAGCTACAAGAAGCTAAGCAAGATCTATGCCGACTGCCTTCGTGACTGCTTGCAGATAAAATTGATTTAGTCATCCGATAATTTTTATTGTTGATGACATTTCGCATTAAATAATTACATACAAGAATCGTTATTTTGTTCGTACGTTATTATGCTCTGATGCAAAAATATCCCATGCACGTAACCTCAAATATAACATTTCGCCGACACTAATAAAATAAACCTATGCTACTTTTGTACTTCAAACACGTTTAAACAAACAATAAAAACAAACTAACGAGAAGAAGTTGTATCTCTGGATCAGCTTAAAGAGCTCTCCACCAGGGCAGTACTCCATAACCATGTAGAGGTTGGCGTTGTCCTGTAATGTCAAGTCAGTTTCATTTTGGCATCAATTCTCAAAATTACTTTAAATTGATTAACATCTAAAAATGCAGCCGTTATTTGAATTATTTTTTATTCTCGTCCGCAAGTTTAAATATTTCAAATAATATTTTCACATTGTTTAACACTTTGCGAAATTACTTTTATGTACAATATATGCGAATGTAAACGGTAAAGAGAAAGAAACTGACTGAAAAGTGGTGGAAGGCCTTGACAATGAATGGGAAGTCCATGGACCTCAGAATCCTCTTCTCACTGATGGTGTGCTGCACCTGGTTTGCCCTCATGATCTGATCATTTTAACGTCATTTTAGCGTTACTTTTAAAGTTAAACAAAAATAATTCTGGTTACATTTTTTAGTATAATTAAACATTTTTGTTTGTTTAGAATATTAAAGTTTGATAAAAATTTTTCATTCCAGCTTACATAATTTTTAACGATCATTATCAAACAGATCTCATCCTCAGAGTGTTGGCAACAATTCAACTTATTCATTTTTGCATTAAATTATAGGTTACAGTTTGACAAAACAGAAATAAAAGATTAACACTGTCCACTGACTCGATGTTTGCCAAGAATTTTGATGGCGAAGACCTCCCCGGTGCTCTTCAACTTGCCTACTTTCACCGTGCCGAACGATCCAGTGCCGATGGTCTTCAGGCCTTCAAAGTCACTTAGGGACATCCCCGTGTCAGCCTGGTTTTTATTTACAAACAAGTCTCACTTTTATGAAGTTTGCTCACTTAACGTTTTTGCTACTTGTGTTCAAATGTGAATGAAATATTGTCAATGCATTGAAAATGCTGATAACTGAGCCAAACTACAATGAAACAATCGAAAAAATAATTAACAAAAGACACTGAAACGTCAAATGAGCCCGTTGTTCCACCAGGGCCTACTCAACACACAACATCACAAAATATGAGAAAACGCTGACAAGAGTACGCGAAAGCAATCCTCAGGTCGCTTCCGCAGCAGCACGAACAAACAGCCCGATATTATAACACACATAACCACAGGCGGTACAATTGATAATAATTATAATAATATTAAAATAATAATAACGATAATAATAATTGGTCGTTAAGATACAAACCGCCACATCCAGACGATAGTTGTCCCAGTACGTGACTTTCAGCTTGGCTATGGCCGAGTCATCTGCACAGGTTTTTTTAAAATTATTTTTATATTTATTGCTGTGGCTTATATTTATCATAATTGATGAGATTTGTTGCAATACTTTATATTTGTTGCGATAGTTTATTCAATACGTTGTAGTTGTTATTTATTTAACAATGCTGGTAAGGTAATGTATGTCTTTCTTGAGGCCTGCTTCATCCACTCAGATTATTTTCTTGATTTGTGCGTGCCATTTGTCAGTTCACATACTTTTAATAAATTCATTCTATGGAAACTGATTCATTTTCAATGCACATCGTTACAGTTGAGTAAATGATTGAAATTGTTACCATTTGTGTAATACGTTAGGATTGTTACACTCAAGTTTGACGTTTGTTCGTTGGTTCACGTGTTCCCCCCTTTGTGTTTCTGTTTATTAGCATCCGGCGGGCAATATTTTTTGTCCGCATCAGCGAATAGTCAATATTTGTTCATTCCTATCTTAATGGATTTTATTAATTTTAATTTCATTACCAGTACGAAACATGTCTATGTTTAGAGATTTCATTTTGCTGGGAAGGAAGAGTAGGAAATGTTGGCCAGTCCAGTTGCAATCATTGCAACGATTTGACCAAGAATCAACGCCACTTTTGAGGTTTTCTTTTAATTTGAAATTGTAAAAAACTGAAATCTTACAAACTTAAAAATAATTACTGCTAGCTTCAAATTTTGAAGAGTTTTCATTATAATCAGTATCATAGAAGCATTCGGTTCGCCATGCTTTATATAACTTTGATGGTTTTTCATGCAAACAAGTTCGTTGCATTTGCAAGCGAGACTAATCTGTCGGCTGTTCGATTGTTGTCAGTCTATAATCTTTCATCGCATTCCACTCATGCTCATCAATTTTATGCTCCCGCGTGTCCACAAATAACTTTTCATTTACTATTTCATCATTTAACTTTCAACGTGGCATTTGAACACGAATGTCAAACAATAATAATCTTACAAAAATGAAAAATAAATTAATGAACGAACGAATTGAATAAATGAATATCTGGATAAATAAATGAATGAATAAATAAACAAACGAAAGAATGAACTGACATCCTTCTCTCATGCATCCGTCGTGTCGTTTCATTTTTTTCTTGCCCACGTGACTATGAAAGAATGAAGCGATGACGTTTACACCCACGTGACTTCCGTTCATCGTTGCTGGAGCGCCATTTACCTGTTGCTGTTGTTGGCCCACCATGTGAGCTGGGGAGGTGGCAGGCAGGGTATTGGTGGTTATTGTTGTTGAAGTTTTTGTCGACGATTTTGTCGATGCCTTTGTTGATAATTTGGCGGCTGATGACGATTGGAGTGGTGGGGTGGAAGAAGACGTTTGGAGGGGTGGTGGTGAGAAGGATGATGATTGTGGTGGTGGTGAAGTGGATGAGGGTAGTGGCGGTAGTGTTGGCGATAACGATTGATGGTAAGATGTAATTAGTGACATGGGTGGCGATAATTGAAATGATGACGGCGAAGGAGAGCCTGGTAGTGGTGGTGATGACGATGGCGAGCATGGTAATGATGGTGGTAAAGACGATAGTGTTGAAGAGGAGGGAGATAATGATGGTGGAAAGGGAGGCGGGGGCGGAAAACATGGCGCATTCAATGTAATTGGCGCTTGAGCACGTGACCTCGTACGGAAAATATCTGCCAGTGGTAGAGTTATAATTAATATATGAACGTGTTTGTTTTGTTTACATTATTGGGTGGACATGCATGCAATGGTTAAATTATTAGGTGAACATGCGATGCTACACTACTGCATCATCAACAGATCAGCACACCCTGTGGGCCTCCATAATCATCAGTCGAAATCACATTAATCACATTAATGTATTCTCACAACGTTGAAAATTACTCACAACAGAAAAAAATTTAAGACAAAAATGAGTAAACAGAAAATTAAAAAAATTGAAAACGTAAAAAAAGAAAGTGTGCACTCACTTGTTATCCTCATTTTTTTTCTTTTTTTGCACAGAAAACACTGCAGACTCTTCTCAAACAAGCAAGATTGACGATTGCAACCTAAACCCAGACTGCCAACCAACAGCCAGCCAGCCTAACTTCTCGTCCACCCCTTCAACCGCAGAGCACCCGCTCAAATTTTCTCACTTCCAGTTAATTTAAGAACCCCTCATTGTCTTTTTTCAAATAATATCAACTTAAAATATCGACATTATTTTGGAATAAGTTAGTTAAAAAAATTTCAACTACTACTCAAAATTATTAAAATAACTTGAAAAAGTTATTTGTAGCAAGTTTAAATTAAACTTAAATATTTCTTCTCTAATTAAAACAGCAAATTTATAAAATAAATTTAAAAAAATGAATATCGAGAACAACGGAACGTTGCCTCTTTGTTAAAAAGCCTTTAAAATCTCATGACACAAGGAGTTCGTCGTCGACTAACCAACAGTTAACGTGCTACTGAAGCACCTGGTTATATATACTCCAGGTTAAATTGAACAGCTGACTGTTTATCAGTGATTGGTTCTTATTATTTATGCACAAATACATTAATTTAACTTGGGCAGACACGTTAATTTTTAGAAGTGTACAGACAGCGTGTAACAATGGACAGGTAGTTTGCATGTTTGTATGCGCCTGGGCTGTGCACGATGCACATACTTACTACCTCACATTAGTATTCAAAAGTCACGTGATTTTTGTGTGCAGCAATTTGATGAATGAATTAAAAGTGTACACGTGTATGAAGCCAGAGCAATAAAATTTAAAACGGTGTGTATCAGTATATAAACTGTAATAAACATATATGATGGTATCGACATGAAGTAGATCTGCAATTGCCAGTTGTAATTACATTTACCGTTTGAATGTGAATTTCATTTTTGAAACTTTGACCTAACCCAACACTGATGTTCTTTGGTTTAAGGTGAGCAGTAAGCACTTTTTCAGCTGTATGACGATGAAATATATCTTAAAATCATTATTAAATTGTAGAAATCTCAATTAAAATACCAGTTTTATTATCAAATATTTAATTTTTGAATCGCTAGTGTTGTTATAAAATGTTATGCGCAATGATTGAATAAAGTTTATAAACATTTGTGTATATAAGCATATAAAATTACATATATATTATAACCAACATGTTTGTTTGATTTGAACAACTTGCCTCCTACTGACGATCCCTTGATTCATGAATATTAATGTTGTACGTTTGGTTTAAAGGTGTATGCCTGTGTGTGCGTGTGTGTGTGTATGTACGTGAGTATGTGTGGGTGTGCAACAGATAAAAGAATTTTTTTATTAAAAGTTAGAATGGTGGTCGACTGTATGGAGGTGCTCATGTTTTTGCCGGTCGACTTATATGTTTGTTCATTGTTTGTTTATTGTTTGTTTGATGTATGTTCATTGTTTGTTTGATTGTTCGTTGTTTGTTTAATATTTGTTTGATGTTTGTTCATGGTATGATGTTTGTCTATTTGTTCGCCGTTTGTTTAATATTTGTTTGTTTTGTTAATATTTGAAGTTCACTGCGGTAACAACAAACAAATGGCCAGAAAGCGGTTAATGTGTGTTTATAAATATCGTAACTTCTGTTTGGTTTAATGAAATACTAACTAAATTTAATAATTTAACAACATACATCCAACTTCATCACACCTACAAAGTCAAAGTCAGTTCATATGCAAGTAGTAAAGGTGCATTGTTCGACAAAATGTTGTCTTAGTGGTTGAATTGAAATGCATGCAATGCGGTGCAACAGGCGTTGTGTTGTGTGTGGTTGACAGGTATGTTTTCATTTTCCTGTTGGTGCGTATCTCCTTGTGGGATATTGTTCATGTTGTTTTGTATCTTTTTGCTTTGCTGATAGTCATTTTGTTGTTTGTAAGTTAAAAAACGTGCCAGGCTCAGGTGAGCATGTTGTGGCCTCTATTCAAAATCTAGCACGTGCTCAATTGTATGCTGAATTGTTGATCGAGTAAGCAAGTTTTCTTAAATGAATGAATAAATGAATGAATAAATGAAATGAAGAAATGAATGAATGAATGAATAAATGAATGAAGATTACTTATATTGATTTGACCACCTAGCTATAATATAATCACATCATCACTATTTTATTGCTTATAATTTTGAATTAATTACTCATTTATTTAAGGAGTTATTATTCGAATTACTTGTTCTTGTTTGTTTCATTGTTAATTCTCATTCAAATGTTGCCACTACATGCGCTTACTTTTCTGATCGCCAATAAAATATTTCAAGTTTTCGAAGGCGTCAACGTACTAATAAAATATTAACACGCGCCAGGATTATCTTCTTCGTCGAAGTAAATCCTTGCAACTCATTTGAAAATTATTTAAAAAATCAGAATTTCGTAACCTGAGTGGGAAAAACGTTTCTAAAGCATTTTTGAGAGGTGATCAAAAATTTATTTTAAACAAATTTTATTTAAATGATGGATGTGTTTTACGAACGGCAAAAAAGAAAAACAACAACGACAACCAAATTAACAAAAACATAAAAAAAACTATTTAAATTATTAACAAACAAACGATAAAAACGAATGACAGGGCGAACATACGAACGAACGAACGGACGATCAAAAAACAAACAAACAATATATGAAACAATTGTGAACTGTTAGCAAAGCACAAGCCCGCCCAAACAAATAGCCAACAATCAACAAAAATATTTACTGATATTTTGTCATTCAATGTAATCCTACAAATGCTCTTTTTAAAAAATCTCCGTTTTGCCAGCAAAATATATAAAAGGAGAAAGATTGCACAAAACTGTCACGAGATACAACGCTGGTGAACAAGCAAGAAACAAAAGCTAAAGTAATTAAACGATCCGAAATGCTGTTGATATGACAACAACAACACAACAACGACAACAGCAGTAACAACAGCAACAGCAGCAGCAACAACAACAAGAGCAGCAACAACTGCACAACAACAACAACTACTAGTACAACATCCCATCAATAACATTAACACGATCAATGCAGCACAACATTATAGCAACACAAAGACCATACAACCAACTTTGTACGTGATACAAAGAGGCCGTGTCATCCAAGAGTAGAACTATAGCAGCCATCACGTCATTATGACGTCATTCTTCAAATAACCACTGTCGCCATCATCCTCTTCATCATAACCGTCATCATCGTCTATACAGTCATCATCACTATGTCATCATCATCATCATCAACTTCATCATCAACTTCATTGTCGACGTCATATTATTGTTATTATTATTATTATTATTATTTACTCGTTTACTCATGTTGTTTATTTATAGTGAAACAAAATATCACCATTTGTTCATTTTACAGTGTTCACCAACATTGGTGATTGTGGTCGTAACCAAAGTAGCAACATATTGTTTGTCTTGTGAGTAATAAATTAAGTGATAGCTACAGTAATTATATTATGGTAGTTGCAGTAGTAGCAGTATTTTGCTAGTAAATAAATTACTTTTAATTATTTTTGTTACAGTAATACTACTACTGCTGCTTTTATTACTACTACTACTGCTGCTGCTGCTACTACTACTGCTGCTGCTACTACTTCTACTACTAGTAGTAGTACTATTACTGCAGCTGCTACTACTACTAACACTACAACAATTTCTACTGCTGCTATTACTACTACTACATGTTAGTAATAACGTAATGAAGGATGTGGCAACAGTTGATGTAGTAGCGTTCGTTGACTCACCAATGAATCAAAGCATTTATCAGAAGACGGTTGTAATAATTCGCAACACAAATAATTGTTATGTGAGGAGCTGTCTACCTGCATGTTATCTGGCCTTGCTTGTCATTCTCAGTTTTTCAGTTTTTTCCCTCTGTCTTTCTCTCTCTCTCTCTCTCTCTCTCTGTTTTTTCGTTCTCTCTGTCTTTCTCTGCCCCTCTCTTTCTCTCTAATTACATACATACATTGATGATCTCAATGAAGGCTGACACCAATTTATGTAATTAAATAATATTAATAATATTAATCAAATGTTTTCTGTCTGTAACAACATTATTTTCTATTTTAAAAAATAGTAAAAAAGAAACACTAATGACAGCAACAACAGCAGCAGCAACAACTGCAGCAACAACAACAACAACAAAAGCAACAACGGTAACAACAACAACAACAAAAGCAACAACTGCAACAACAGCTGCAACAGCAACAACAAAAGCAACAACAACTGCAACATCAACAACAACAATTTTAACGCTGACATCACTTTCGTTGTTGCTACTTACATGGCGGCATTGAACGTCCTCTTAATTACCGACATCGATTACTTTCACTATATTTTCCAAAACCCCAAAACAACAACTACTACTACTACTACTACTACTGCTGCTGCTGCTTTTGTTACTACTACTAGTAGTGGCTGAAGTAGCAGTAGTAGTAGTAGTAGTAGTAGTAGTAGTAGTGGTAGTGGTAGTGGTAGTGGTAGTAGTAGTAGTAGTAGTAGTAGTAGTAGTAGCAGTAGTAGTAGTAGTAGTAGCAGTAGTAGTAGTAGCAGCAGCAGCAGCAGCAGCAGCAGCAGTAGTAGTAGTAGTAGTAGTAGTGGCAACAACAATAACAGTTTAATAAGGACTAATATATTTATAAAAATGGACGCATTATGTATGCTATGAAATCTGAATTTTATAAGCATCGTTACGATATTATGAATTTAGCACACAGTAAAATGTTTGTGTGGCTGGTCCAGTTACTTGGTCGGTTCGGTAGTCTGCATAATGATGGTAACATGATAAGGACCTATTTAAATAATTTCTACCTCCGTAGTTATGCTCCGACTGGTTGGTGCTTAATTATTACACCGATACTACTACTAAAAAAATTATAATTGAATTTCAAAGTATGCGTCGCTTGCCATTATAGTAGTAGTAATAGTTATGGAGTATTAGTAGTAGTAATGGTAGTAGTAGTAGTAGTAGTTGTTGTTGTTGTATTAATGGTAATAATAATAATAATAATAATAGTAGTAGTAGTAGCAGCAGTAGTAGTAGTAGTAATAATAATAATAGTAGTAGTAGTAGTAGTAACAGATGTGAGGTGCTTGCTGCTTATTTATTCTACAACTACTGACTACTGCTACTACTAATTGAATTATAATAAAATTCAAAAGTATGTGTCGCCTGTCATTATGTATGTAAATAGTAACTGCTGCATGGATATTATTGGACCAATAAAAATAAAATCCACGATAATAACTTCCATTACTACTATTAGTACTACGAACACTACTACTATTTTTATTACTACACAACTACTGCCACAGTTGCTGCTGCTACAACAACAACTTCAACTACTACTACTACTACTACTGCTGCTGCTACTACTACTACTATTACAACTACTACTGCTACTACTACTACCACCACTACTACTACTACTACTACTACTATTACTACTGCTACTACTTCTACTACTACTGCTATTACTTACATGATGATGATGCGATAATACTAATTATTATTATATTAATGATAATAATAAATATAATTATAAATATAATTATCTTTTGTAGTAACTCTGATTGTTGTTTATTATTTGTTGTTAATTATTATTATTATTATTATTGTTGTTGTTGAAACGTTCAAAAACTAGGACGAACCTAAAGAATGATCACACACACACACACACACACACACACACACACACACACACACACACACACACGCACACACACACGCACACACACACACACACACAGCTGACCGCCACCACGCTGTAATGAATAATAAACAGGACATCTTCATAAGCTGTGTGTGTGTGTGTGTGTGTGTGTGTGTGTGTGTGTGTGTGTGTGTGTGTGTGTGTGTGTGTGTGTGTGTGTGTGTGTGTGTGTGCGTGGCCTACTACATCGTGGCCTACTATCATAATAAATAATAATAATAAAAATAATGATAATAATGACAGTATTAAAGCTAATGCTACAAACACTATCCCTACACTAGAGTTACTTTACTACTACTACCACTTATACAACAACAACAACAACAACAACAATTACTACTACTACTACTACAACTATTACTACTACTACTACTAATATTAATAATAAATAATAATAATAATAAATAATAATAATGATTATGATAATGATGGCAGTGGTGAAACGTTGATGTAGATAGAGAGTTGTTGTAAATGAAGAGCGGAGGCCAAGTTTCAGTTAAGCACGAAATGATTTGTGGCAGGTTCGTCGCCGACTTGTGGCCTGTCTTGTTGTTGTCGCCACCATCACTTTAGTCGCTGCTCTAGCCTTCACCATCTTGTTCGTGTTACCATCATCGTATTAGTCATTTAACATTATCATCGTTATCATCGTCATTATCATGCCAGTTGTCATAGTTATTGTTACCATCATCTTCTTCATTGAATTTCAATTTAGCTTTACTAGAAAACGCGTGTACACATAATAACAACACACACACAGACACACACACAGCCACAAACACACAATAACAGCACAACACACACACAATAACAGCACACCACACATACACACATATACACACACTCACTCACTTAACCAGTTCACGCACATACGCAAGCTAACACACGACGCACAACGTAAAAGTTGATTACACTCATTACTTACTATGCTACAGATCTACATCTATATTCTAAACTGGTCAAGCATGAAACATACACACACACACATACACACACACACAATATACACACACACACACACACGTAAGCAAGAACTCACAAACATACGCACAAACACGCATGCATATGCAAATAAAAAACACACACACATGTAAACACACACGTAAACATATACAGACACACCACACGAACACACATTTACACCTGCGAATACACAAACACACACAATTAGACAAACACACGCAAATGTAGACACACACGCGCGCAAACAATGAATGATGTTGATATAACGCAACACCAGGATCAACAAAACAGAGTGTCCGGACATAAAGATGATGATTAATAATGTTGGTGATGGTGATTAATGATGTTATAATAATGATGATTATGAATTTCAACAAAATTAAAAAGTTATAGAAAGTCAACTTGGACGGTAGAAGGTCTATGCACTGAGATATTTCGAATGCTTTCTGTAAAAAGCAATTCAGAAACTCTCATGACCCTTGTGCGTCCACATAAATCATTATGTATGGTGTGTAGATGCTGTGGTGTGGATGTTGTTGTGTGGATGTTGTTGTGTGGATGCTGTGTGGATGTTGTGTGGGTACTGTGTGGTTATTGTGTGGATGTTGTGTGGATGCTGTTTTTTTGATGATATTGTCTAGAAGGAACGGTTTACTAGCAGTCCTGTCTTTGTAAGAGCCGAAAAATAGAAATTATTCAGCATACAAAAAATGCGATGTTGAAGCTAAATAGAAAATACGAGAGAAGTCAGCATGTAAATGTGGTTAAGTGATGTATATGCTCCGACAGTTTTTTTAATGGAAACTTTAAAAAAATTAAGCAGCACGTATTTTCATCATCACCAACCAAAATTTTTTTTAACAACAACAACAACAACAACAACAACAACAACAACATTGATGCTAACAATGTCAGCAGCATCACGCAACATGACATTAACACAGCAACTCACTGACAACAACGCAACATCATCAATGATATCATTCGACAACCTGCACAAACTAAATACAAAGCACCATACATACAACACAGAGATAGGCATGAATTAAGTTACATTGACCGTATGAAGCTAACAGTTACGCTGGGAGTAATTTAAATAATTGTGAATGAAATTGAACTTCCAGCATTAACGCGAACAGGTTGAGCTGTCATAAACATTTATTTACGTATTTATTTATATAATTATTTATTAATACGAGTTTCCGTATGATCGGATCGATATTGTTTGAATATTTAATGAGGATGTGCTTACATTGTTCACAATTGAGCACATGAATTCAACTAGTACACCATCACAAGCAATGTTTATTAACATTTTCTTTAGAGCTCTTGAGTTTAAAAACCAAATATTTCTAAAATTTCTAAGTGTGGATGTTTAGTATCATCAAATAATACAAAAATATCTGTAGATCTTATGAAACTTCTCTTTGTACTTTTGGCTCAAATTTATTAGTGGTCTGAGGTTTCAGTATAAACTTGACAAAACAAAAGAAAACTAATTTTTCAAACAGGACCATAAAAAATGATGCAGCCATCCAGAATATTTAGTTAAAAGAACAAACTTATAGGAAAACCAAATTTATTAAGAATATGAGCAATTATAATTCGCACAGTGAATCAGTTCTGAATGGCATCATGTCAATATTGTGTTTCCATAACATTTATTTAATTTGTTATCAAGTTTTTAAAAAATGAAATATTGAAATGATTAATCAACGATTTTGAATTTATGCAACTGACTTATTCAATGTATTTTTAGTGCTTTTTCTATATAGCTCAAAGCAACATAATGTCCATTAAACTTTCTTTAGAACAAACCATGGCTCATAAATTTTTGAAACCACAGGCGACCCAAAGAATGAATGAAATATATATTTTGCAGAATCTTTAAATTTTATTAAACAGGTTCAATTTATTTTGATTTTTAGAGAATGTTTATAGATGCTCCTCTGAGCGAGACCTAAAAAATGTTAAAAGATGGTCTTCTGTGCAAGACATAAAGAGCAACATAAATTGACGATTCGGATTGAAATGTTGATTTTTATGGCTTCCGACTCCACATGCAAACATAAAAATGTTTCAATAATCCAAAACAGACCCACCAAGCACCAACCGAACGAAAGAACATTTAACGTTGAAAATCAATATTAATTTATGTCACGAAAAATAAAAAAAATTTGAAGTACGAATCACTTCTTGGGGATTGAAAAACTGCCAGATGTTCGTTCAGAAATAAAAAACGCTGCCAACAAGTATGTTTATAATCGCTCATTTTAAAGCAAACATTCTCGGGGAGGCATCTAATAATATTTGACCGCTTGCACATCTACCACCTACACGAAAATATTACCTAAATTTATTTTTATTATACAAGAAAAACAAAAAATTTAAATCTTGTTTTTATGCATTGTTTGAAATGCTGCTGACAGATACGAGATCAAACCATCTGGATGGATCAACATCAACGTACTTCCCCTGCTTCCAGCATTCAGTGCATGTTATGTAGGCTTACACTTTTTTCGTTTGATAAACCCTTGTTAGCATGTCTTAACTAATTAGAGTTTATCTTTACAAAGGAAACCCTATCACCAGACATACCTGGATACACATTCAGGTAACTCGCAAGTTACATCGTTACGAACCAACATTTTAAGATAGGGCAACAATCTCATCAAACTTTCGATCATCATAAATCCAAGAATTCTTCATTGCACGCTAAAATAGTCTTATTTAATAGAAACCACATTGTGGGATACATGAAGCGTTTTTGGCAAAATAACACGCCCACATATAATTTATTTTTATTCACACATATAAATAATAATATTCAAACTTTTTTAAAAATTTCATCCACTCTGTCTTTTTATTGACTAATTTACTTGCATGAATACAAAAAAAACAAAACAAAAAAAAACCAAATAAATAATGTTGATTGAGATTTCAACAAACTTCTCGTTTGGTGTCATGTTCTGGTCAGATGGATGCATTTGATTGACATGTTCGTTCATAAATGAGAACAATGAATATGGTCTCGAGAGTAGAAGCAAGCGAGTATGTGGTGATATTTGGAAATGTACGTTCAATGCTTCTGTTTTTTTTTTGTATTCTTTTACTTGGTGTATTTCATGCAACACACATAAGTGCATGTATTATGCATTATATGTTTTTTTACATGTTGTACCTACTTTAGGAGATTTGTGCGTCTGCTTAAAATTATTATGCATGTTTTTGTGCGTGCTTGTGTGTTTGAACGCTGGTAGGATGACATTTTTCATAGGCAGCTTAAATATCTGATATTTCATCAACACACGTAGAAAGAAAGAAATAAAAAATTACCTTTGTTTTCTTTTCAGCCAAATTTCCATTTTCGCAAAATACTTTCGTGTTCCTCCTTCATTATCTTTTATGCGCAGTAATTTTTGTTACACTGTATTTTATCATTGTACCCTATGTAACGCGCTGCACACCTAACGCATGCAAGAGAATATCTGAATAGACAAATTAATATGTATGAATATATTACGTAGATCTATTCATTTGTTTTTCTGCACAGATTTTTATCTTTGTGCTCAACTGTTTTGTTGCCGTGAGAAAATAAATTTTATAAACGAAAGTGTCTACTTCCGCCGGGCTTCCAGAATCTCATTAACGTGATTGTGCCCAACACTCACGACAACCGACCTGCTCAACAGAAGTGTACTACTCCAACATGCACTCCGTCTCAACGACAAAAACTTCGTCAAGAGCTTTTAAAACTTGATAAACTCCAAAATATTCATTTGCATGTTTGTTTTAGTTATTTTAAAGCTGTCTGATGGTTATTGAAATGTTGTTTTTGAAAATTGCAATGTTCGAAAATGTAATCATACCTTCATGCAATTATAATCTAACATACTGAAAGTATGATATGTCTTCTGTATTTGACACGGATATGGATGTCTCGATATACTAGGATAAGTATATCGAGACATCCATGACTGCGCTTTAATGACGTTGTTTTGTTTGCACATCATGGTTCGTGAATGTTGTTTATGATGAGGTTATGGTTGATGTAAAAACGTTTGTAGTTTCATGTCTATGCTCTAAAAATAGTGTGATTATTTTTGTCCGACTTTCTAATGCAATATTTTCATATTTCATGTTTATTTTCTCTTTTTAATTTTGCAAATTTTGTTTTTATTTTTACTTTTTAACACAAATCTTAAATTTTACTTCTTCAAAAAACTAGAATATTATTTTTTCACAATTCGCTTTAGTATTATATTCACCTAACTTTATTTCTATTTTTTATGTTACTCTTAACACTAATTATTTGGATATTTACTAAATTTTCGTTGTATGTGCTATATTATTTTGCCCTATCTATAAGTTATTAATACTTGCTTATAAAGTAGTATATTGAGAAAATTTAAATTGGAAGAAAAGTTTATGAGATAAAAATTAAAAGAAATGACCTGGTTCGAATATGAAAAATGATTCCCACCGATATCAAACGAGCTTCATCAAAGATAGTGAGAGACTGCTTTAACAAATCCGCGTTGGCCAGAAAAATGTCATTTTTATTGAAGGACAAAGTTTTTTCGCGAAATAAACATTAGATTTCAATGTTAGTACCGTTTTTAAAATAATTTTGAATTTTCAGTTTTGTTTTTTCAGCAATGTCTTTCAGTAGTGTAATAATATTGCCACCTAACTATGTTGGCACCGAGAGGAACTTGAAAACACAGTCTTTGATCGGCATAGCAAACCACTTTGAACGATTAGCTAAAATTGTAGCAGCGGAATTTATTAAACTGATGAAACTTTTTAAAATTTGAAGTTCTCGCTATAGCGTGATGTCAAGGCACTAAGCAGTTTCCATCAAACTGGCCAATTTTGAAACAATCGCATCTTTGGCTTTGTTTATCTTTGCATTCGATATCATGGTTTGACGTAGTAAACAAAACTGTCTCCAATTTTCATACAGGGAATCACATCATCATCGATCGTCAGTTTTGGAGCCTTCTTCCTCATGGCAAATACGCTAAATTTATTTGTCTATTCGCATACGCTTGTTTGACCACTTGCACCATATATAATTTAGATCATTTAACTTTTGGGCATTTTCTGGACTATGAGCAATTACTGTTGATTCATTGACTAATTAAAGCCAAGGTTTGGATTTTAGCCTTGAACTTAGTTCCCAAATGTACCTACAAGTAGCATACTGCCAAGATTTAAGAACTTTCATTAATGGGTTGAAACAGGGTTGAAAAAGTAGTGGAGAACATGGATTACCCAGAAGAACCCCCTCTCAACCCACAATTCTGATGTTAGTCTGTTGTAGATGGAAACTTGCACAGAATAACTTAAATATGTAAACTGATGAGGCAATGATTCACTTCATCAAAAACATTTCTAGGCAAAAAAGATAGTTTGTTGTTTTTTTTTGACATCTTTAAGCAGGTGTGTTAACATGTGTGTATGTTCTGCTAGGCCGTCGACCTTGTCGTATTTGAATCCGGTTACTGCGAAACAGCACCGGGCGACCCTAACCATTAGACAGACCATCACGCTTATATTTGTTAGTTGCTTCAAAAACATAAAAATATAAGTATTATGTTTACTGAATATTTATCTAGCGCACAAATTGACCTAACGGCTTTCAGTCATAAGATTTAAAAATCAAATTCTTTTTTTCGTTTGTGGAAGCATAAACCAGAAACTATGGAACGTTAAAACGAAAAATCATAAATATAATATCACGAGGGGCGTGAATATGTATTGTCGTTAAAACATCTATCTGTGTCATAATTTCATTCATCTGATTTGTCGTTTTGTCATTTTTCATTGTGGTTTTACTGACGTTCTTAAATTTAATTTTTTGCTTGTCTGTCGGTTGTTTTGTTCGTCAGGCTGTTTGCTGTTTGGTTTGTTTTGATTGTTGTTTTACTTGAGTGTTGGTTTTGTTGGTCTGTTGTTTTGTTTGCTGTTCGCTTACAACGAGTCACCAAATTTCAAGGTGAAAAGGAGCTTGAGTCAGACAACACCCATATTTAGTTATTGTCACGATAATAACAGCTATTGCTTTTATGATATTAATATATCTTGTTAAATTCAAACTAATTTTTAAATCTAAAAATTTGATTCTAGTTGTTTTGGCGCTTCATAATAATCTTTGGCATTTTTTTTAAAAAGAAAATAATTTTTAATAACTTTGGTTGCGAAATTTTTTGTTCACTGTTTTCCAACTACTGCCGACGATTAATGAATACCGAACAAATAAAATCCAGGCTTCAATTTCTTGTCTGATGGTCATTGGTATCAAAATATATTGAATCCATTCAATTAACTACAACCGACGTTTGACTCGTTACTAAGTCAAAAATGATAATGAGCTACGTTTTAGTTAAAAAATGTTTGATTGGTTGATTGCGGAACTTTACGCAATTGCAGATAAAACAGAAAATCTTCACTTATCAAAACGAGACAAATTGAATTTAGGAAGCACAAGATCACCATTATCGGAAAATCTCAGTAGATTTCGATTTGCAATTCCTGAAACTAATTGTAGTTGTTTCTTCAAATAAGTTGGAGCGTTTCAGCAAGACAATCTCTGACTAGAAAAGCTCGTTTGAAAGCTATTCTTTCTGGCATGCGGGACCAATCTAATGGACATATTTATTTACAGTTATATTTAGGTTATATTTTTGCTCAACTTGATTTTCTTAAGCTATCAAAAAGCATAATGAATTTTTTTCGTCATATTATAGACTCGATGTTCTCGACATTATTTAATTACTAAGTAACAAGACTATTTTACGTTAATTAAAAGTTCAGTTATTCTTTTTTTATATGTGAAGCTCATTAACTTAATGGCAGAGAGTGAATTTTATATCGGCATGAAATAATTCAGCAGACACAAACAATCTACTGCTAACCACAAACATCCACACACAACCACGCACGACCACACACAACCACACAAGGCCACACACAACCACACAGAGCACAAAAACATTGCACCCATTTACAAGCACTTCACATACATTTCATCTATTAACATCCAGTATAGTTAGATGTTCTAAATATTTATTAAAAAACTCGCCCACGCTTAAACAAACGTTCGCAAGCTGGTATACACGAACACGAGAACATAAAAAACAAATACACACCCTCACAATCAGCACAACATAAACATATACACATAAACATATACAAACAAGGTCTTCGAGATGCGATGAAGTTTAAAAAATGTGCGCCGGCAAGAGGTCAAATGCAGATTGCTTTGCTGTAAACAGTTATAAACTCTAATGACAACATTTTAACTGTTTGAAATAAAAAAAATAAATTTTCAAATTTTATGAAAGTTTTCCGTTCAAACATGAGAGAAATCTACGAGAGAAATGTCTTTTTATGAGTGGGTGAACACAGGCAACTGGTACATGCATGGCGTGGCATTATTTTGAAGCCTCAAATAATCGCCTCCACGAAGTTTCATTTTTATTTTATTTTCAGGATCAAAAGTTATTCGAGGTGATATTTTCATTCTCCCGGGCGACAGATGAAGCCGCTGATGCTTTCACACTGAAAATACCGAAGCTTAACGTGGCTGCCCTGGGGGACATTTTAATGCAAAAATTATTTCGAGTCTCAAAATCTCTAATAAACATTCAAATGTGAGATATTTTTTGAAAACGTATTTTAAAGAATATACAAAACAGGTTCACTCAATACCATGTACAAGGTATATTATGTATGTTCAACGTTTATTTGTGTTTAAATATACAGTAGCATTTAAAAAACAAAGATATGCCAAACAGAAGTACACACAATTACGTCTACACTCACGAACAAACATTTTCAATCACACACTCACTCACAAACACACGCAGACACACACACACACAAACACTCACACAATAACACACACAAACACTTGGTTGACTTTGTTGTTCAAGTATACAAAATTGTTGAATTGAATTTTCGTAATTTAATATTTAAAATTTTTAAGATAAAACATTTTAATAAATAACTATCTTGTGAATAAGACTTGGAATTACAAATTTTTATCTGGAATGAGAAAATAAAAACAGTTTCTCAGTTGGACGGAAGATTCCTATGCAGAGTGTTCCTGGCAGGTGCGTCCACAATGTCCCTACCACGGGCACATGAACTTTAAGACTTGGTATCGATCTATCACTCTAGAGAATGGAGAACGATCTAAAACGTTTTCGAGAATTGCAGTCGACCTCTCAATCGCAGTTGTTAAACCTGTAATGAAAATCCAGCGAAAAAGTATTTATTGTTTAGAAGACAATTATGTTGAACATATAACTTAAAATATGTAAGTGTATGTATATAATTATTTATTTTTTCATAGATAAAACATATAAATAAAAAAGAAAATAAACAAATCATTGCATCGCAGTTTTCATATTATTGCATAGACACATGCATGAACACGATCCATGCGTTTACAGTTTCTTCAGCGTTAATGAAATCAACAGTTTACTACGGACGAAATTTTTTTCAAACTCCCAACTTTCTCATTCCTTACAACTTTATGAATATGAAATTTTATTCTGCTCTACAGTTTTTCAACATGAACGAAATTGAAAACTGCACGAACGGCTTGAGCTCTTAAGCAATGCACTTTCTGGTTAGCGTACTATCATTAGCGATCATGTCGTCATATGTCGGCAGTCCAGTGTCAACAGCCACACCAGCCACATTCCCAATGCCAAAACATTCCGACTGACATTGTTATTATTACTGTTGTTGTTATTATTATTATTATTATTATTATTACTACCAGTATCGTCGTCATCATCGTTCTTATAATCATAATCATCGCCACCATCACCATCATCATTAGCATAATTGACATCAACATCATGATACAAAATTCACTCAAATCACGCCGATGAGAATGAAGACTGAAATTTAATAAAATTTAAAATATAGATATCAGCGATGGGATGAACGATATTTATATTTATGTAGCGCCGTTTGCGTAACAATTTCGGAAAGTTCATGACCTTAAATATTTTCCAACTAATGTTTATTTCCAGGAGGAATGCATTGCGGTCATTTACCTACTCATTTGACATCCACGTCCACATACGCCCAACACACGCACGCACACACATGTGACACAAACAAACACACACGCACACATATACACATGTGCCACACGCGCACACACACACACACACGCGCACACACACACATGTGACACACACACACACAAGATGCAAAAAACTTGCACACACACGCACTGTACAGCATATGTGAGAACAACCAATATACATATACTTGTGTTTCCTAGGAGCATCTGCATCGAGTTTCAATCAAAAATTATTTATTATACGATGCTTTTTGTTGCTCAGCTTGCAGTTAAGAGGTGACAGACCTTCTGTGTCGTTCATGAACTATCGCGAAATGTTTGGTCTTTAGGTCATAATGAGCATGAGGTGATGCTGTTGTAAATTATAATAATAACAACAACAACAACAACAACAACAACAACAACAACAACAACAGCAGCAGCAGCAACAACAACAACAACAACAGCAGCAGCAAAAACAACAGCAACAACAATAATAATAATAATGATAATTGGTGACAATTGATCATCTTGTGAATGATGTCGTAAAGATGTTGAAGTCATGCATGATGTGTTCCAAAGTAGTCCAGTAGGTAGTTGGAGCAGCCCACTCATCACACCACACCACACCAAACCACACCACATCACACCACACCACATCACACCACATCATTCCGTCTGTAGGGAAGTTGAACTAATTACTTTTTTAATCCATCACATTTTTTATTTCTGCACTGATGTGCCATCCTGATGAGCCTCATTGTGACGCTCAGATGCACCAAAATTTTATCTTCCTGCTTTTCATTTTTCAAAATTTATTTTTTTTTATCATGTAAATTTCAATTTAGTAACAACAATTTGTTTTCGTTGAATCATCGTATTTCAATCCAATCACTTTAAAAAATGACTTTTAAAGCAAGTGAGATGTGATAACGAAGCCAATCCTCAGAGCTCAAAATTTTTCTTGAATTTAAACAAGAAAACTATTCAATACCGCGTGCATTTTCGACCATTAGAACCGCTAATCAGTAACATCACACTTGCGTCATATTTCATGCTCTGTCTGTATAATTAAACGGTGGAAGACATGCGTGTATGTTCAAGCTTACATCTGCCTAGTTCAACTATTGGCGCAGTAATGTTTAATTTTATACAATTATTAATGCAGTGTTTATAACAACAACATTTATTTCAATCTGTTTCACATTTTATTGTTAGCCAATAAATATTTCTTGACAGTCACAACTTCCGTTCGCAATTTAATTACTTAGTTTGATTATTTATTCATCTTGAGATGTTGTTTCGTTATTTGAAGGAGATGTTTGTTGACCAGCAGCATTTTTTATGGTGAGATTTACGTGCCTTCATTGTATATTCATCGATGTATGCTCACCACGTCATCACTCATTCCTTGATGAACTCATGTGTGAATATTCCAATAAGAATCCTGACTGTTGTTTCCGTTCTAATAATCACGCAATATATTTGCGTTTGCAACACGATTCTGCAATTTCACAAGTGCATAACAACGTTAAAAACATTTTACTGGTAGGTACCAATAAATATAATTACCATCACACATTTCTGTCTGCTGGCTTGCTTGCTCCTGTGTAAATAATCTTACAAACTTCTGGTAGCTGGAGGTTGGTGTTGATTTGCTCAACGTGAACATTCAAAATAATGTACAATTGTTACATTTAAAAATGATTAAACTTTAAATAAAATGGCATGTGATAATAAGTACCACATTTTTTAATCAAGCGACTAATGAGGATGTGAGGCACGAGTACATAAAGCGGTTTATAAATAAATAAATAAACTTGTTAAAAACGAATGAACAAACAGATACACAAATATTTTATTGCTATTAAAAATTGGATAACTGTTTTTTAAAAATTAAAACGCTCTATACTCTTCAAATGCATGAGCTTCAATTTAAATTTTACTCAAAAAAGTTTTACTAGCAGTTTTTCACTTTCGGCTGTTTTTGCTGTGCAATTAAAAAAACATTCTCGTTAACGCGGGTTGAGCGTCGAAGACATACGCGAGTCTGTCCGTCCAATCAGGCAGACAGAAGAATAGGTACGATAATATTCTGAATGGGATTGCATGGAAGCTGGCTGCAAAGGTGCACCTTACTGCAGTACATGCTTGCTTTACAGCAAGCTTCTCGCGTGACTTTTATAATAATATCCCTTGGTTGCCTGTAATGTTTGTTTGTGATGTTTATCGTTTATTTGTATGGTTCAAAGTCATATCAAAAGCCATATTTTTTTTCATAAAACACGTTTTATATATACACTTTTTGTGTTGACAACAAAAGCAACAACAAAAATTTTGTTTTGAAATTGTAACACGTTTCTATCTTAAATTATTTTCAAGTGACAGTTGTTCAAATCAATTGTAAAAGTAAGTTAATGAAAATTTGTCCAAATGTTTCTGAAATCTTCACTGTATTGTTACCAATCTTTCGGCGAGTGTTTGCTGCAGACTTTCAAAAATGTTGGCCGGTCGGAGTGTTCACCTGACATTAAGACTACTTCTACCGTTTTCACTGCCCCCACTGTTCCTACAGTAAGCACTACAATGCACCTAGTTGAAGTCGAGTTTTGTTGTACCAGCCTCATCATCATCATTCATGACGTTAAGTTTGTTGGAGTTTGACCGAAGGGCATCTTCTGTTCCCCCTGTCTACCAACTCAACGTTTGAATGCCTATTTACGTTCTCTTCTTTGATGATTTCGACTGAAATGTTGCCATTCTTTTTTGCAATACCATCAGCCTCACCTTCCTGAATGTACATCAACTCAGCGTTTTTCAAATTGGTCAACTCATTGGCAGGAGAACGTTGACTGATGAATTGTTTATTCCCATTATTCTTAGCAGGCAAAAGTTTATTCAAATGAACAGCTCCTACACTAGCGCTAGTAGCACCATCTGCTCCGTTTCCACCTGTTAACTTGCAGCCGACTTGCGACCGTCTGACGAACAGTTGAACAAATTCTTCTCTGAATTGATTGCTCATAGCGCAATAGATGAAAAAATTCATCGGGTAACTGAGCAGGATGCACAGGTTGACAACAGTTGTGGCGATTTCGGCACTACTTTCACTGATGAGTTGCTGAAAGTTCAGTGAATTTTTAATGACCAGTATGACGAAGAGCATACAACTTGGAAACTCTACGATTAAAAACAACGCAACAACGACCATCAACATCAACGTGGTTCTGTTCATTTCAGCCAGTCTCCTGGATTCGCTCAGTCTGTTCATCTTAAGCAGCTTGGTCCTGCGGGATTGCCCATCCCTCATGGTCCTCAACAGCAGGCCGTTGATGATGATGAGCGTCAGACAGGGAATGAAGTGTATGAAGAGTATGCGGTAAAAGTAATAAATGGTGAAGTAGGTGTACTCGATTGGCTTCAATACCTTAATGATGTCATATTTGCAAGCTTTCACAATGGGAATTTTCGGAGATTTTGTTGTTGTTGTTGATGTAATTGATTCTGTTAGTTTTGAATGAAAGGAGTTGTTTGTTGCATCCAAATTGAATAATGAAGCTGTCGGAAGATACAATCCATTATGCTTTTTGAAATCGTTTTTCAGCAAGAAGATCTCATCTGTCATCATCGAGTTGTCGTAACTATTGTCACGCACCTCAGCAAGATGACCTTCCCTCTTTCCATCATATTTAACATTACCTATCCTTGATTCGATCTCGTACGGGGTGTAATCCATTTCAAAGAACCTGCCAATGTGTGACAACGTTGCAACTCCAAAGAGACAGCACGCAGCGATGCACGCGTTTCTGCTGTTACAAAGTCCCCTAGCGACTGATGTGTGGCAGACGCTGATGTAGCGTTGAACGGCCAAAGCGACGGTCAGCCAGATTGAAGTTGTATGAAAAATGCTTGGAAGAAAATCAATGAGGCAGAAGTATAAGTAGCACCAATCGTAAGGGACCCAATCTTTGTAGTGGCCAGCTGTGTAGAAGTGGAGGTAGCAGGGGATGGGCGACAATCCTGTCAACGTGTCTGCAATGGCCATTGTCGTCAGGATGGTGTTGGTCGTCGAACGCATTTGTGGCTTGAGCAAAACGAGGCAGACGAGAATGTTGACGATGAACGTTGTTAGTATCAAAAGTGGAATGAAGCAGGCGTTCATGGGAGTTATGATGGGACCAGTGGGAACCAGGAAGATATCTCGCTCCACGCTCACATTCTTATTTAAATGTTCCTGATAATTATATTTAATTAAGGAATAATTCAAATTTGTCACCAGGGCTGATGATTGAATGAAGGAATTCTTCATAGTTGATAACGATGATGCAACGTCAACCGCATCAAAGATTGATGATGTCATTCTGACGTCATCTCATACATCACGTTCGCTAGTGAATCCGAACCTGCATAATATCATTAACAGTTATTTATCAGATGCTTATTAAAAAACAAAATAATGAAACATATTTATTTGAAACAGAAACAAAACATTTGATTAATTAATTAATTAATTGAAAGACAAAACAAAGCAACACCAATACTTCTCAACAAAATTATTGAATGAACTTTAATTCTCGCTCTACGGAGGTACTTGCACTGAGAAGAAAGGAAATATAACATTTGTGACTGTTCAACTCACGCTTCAAAAATATCCAATGTTATATGTTTTAATACATTTTCTAAAATATTATGATTCCTTTAACATAACAATTCAATTGTTTAATTGAAATGCCTACAACGTTTGAATGAAAAACTGACTAACCAAAGACTATTTTATTGCAAGACATCCTGCTTACACCTGCTAACACGAGGGAGCTAAGCATGCATGTTTGTAAAGAAGCGAAAGTGTAATTTTCAAGGGATGTTATGCCAGGCGAAAAAGAATTCATTGTGAGCGTAAAAGCAATTTTAAATAAAATGTGGCTGAAGAAATAAATGAATGTTTATTTTTTTACTGGGTATTGAGAACAAAATTGAATAAAAATCTTGGACATTAAATCAGTGTTTGAATGGAAAGATTTTTATAGCGCATAATATCATCAATATTGTTTTCCTCAGGTTGCACTGCCTATTCAGATCTCTTCCACATTCCGTACGTTTGTGTGCGGCCACGTTCTCGAAAATAATTGTTGGATTCAATTCAATTTTTTTATTGTTTTGTTGCTTCTAATATTTATGGATATTTGGAGGCCGCCATGCTCTAATTGTTAGTGCCTGGCACTGCTGATGCAGTTTCCAGCTCCAATGTTAAGAATTACCCACCAATCACATGCAAAAAGTGTGCGATGTCTCGGTTCACGTGTATTTGTACACTGTGTGTTCGCTGTAAAAACCTCTGAAAAATATCTAAGAAAAAAATTATAATTAGTGCACCAGACATGGCAATAATAATAATAATAATAAATTTTATTTGGCTCAGCTGTTGGATTAACTTGCCGGTGGATATGCGACATCTGTGGTGAATTTTTTACTGGAAGTCAATGCTTTCTAATAAAATTTCAAACCAAAACTCTGAAAAATTAACGTTTTATGTTTTGTACTTTTAACAATTTGTGAATTATTGATAAACATAGAAATGCTGTAAAGGTTTAACTGAGTTAAATTGCATGTTAACATTCCGTACATTAAAAACATTGGCATAAAAAATTATTGTCAACATTTAAAAACGATTTGGAATGAATTTATGGAGAAGTGATTGTTGCAGCGTGTAAAGTGTTCGTACAGACGAGGTGCTAATTTGACGAAGACGTTGATCGCAATGTATGCTCGTTCAGGTGACGAAGATAGTTGAAAAGGATTTGAAGCAATTAGTATACGAAGTGTAGAAACTCAAACTGCTGATGAAATAATATTTTATGACTTTGAATTAAAAAACCGCAAAGAAGTTTTAGATTTAGGTATTCCTTTTGTTAAAATATTTATAAAAAAGACCATCAGTCAGTGAATAGGCTTGTCAGCAGTTCAGAACCCTGCACTGACAACAGGTTTTCACAGTAGCAGCAGCAGCAGTTGCAGCAACTTTTAAAGCATGCAGTCGTAAATCGGAAAGCAATCTCCTGCCGTCAATGACTAACATAATGTCCATGATAATGGCTCGCCCTTGCAGTGAGTAAATATATGCTGACGTACATCTACATTACAGCAAGCGATAACGTTCTGAAAAAAACTAATTAATACCGGTCCGTAAATAAACAGCATGAAGTGCTATTAATTTTTTTACAACAATTTTTCTGGATGATGTACTTTCTTCAATTAAGATATGAGAGGGTTTTCAATTTTTTAAACAGCACACGTACAACGAAATGCAAAAGTTTACTTGTAAATATTTTTACTATAACGATTCCAACACATTTTTGATCGGAGTTATATTAAAAAAAATGGCCATCAACTGTTGAAGAAGTTAATAAAATATATAAAAAGGAATAAACGAATGATATTGAATTGCTTGATAGATAACATAAGAGAGAACATAGATAATATCAGAGAAAATTCAAAACGTCAGTCAACCAAACAGTTCTTATCTCACTTTTTAATTATTAGAAGATAAGAAAAAATAAGATTTCATATATTTGCGGTTTGTGTATTTGCATTCATTATTGTTATATTGCTAGTGCTTCTAAATTGAATTTGCAAGGAAATAAGTTGCGTTTGAAAATGTTTGTGTGGGTTCCTGCGTGAAAATATTTTAATCTCCAGTAGAAACATTACGTTCATCTGAATGTTACATTAATGAAATAATTTCAAATTTAATTTTAAATGAGATTTTGCAGTTCAAATATTCTCACTCAACCCTATGAAGTATGATTATGAATTGCATACACCACACCACATTCAACACTCTACAAATAATTCATTCCTATGTGTTAAATTAATCTCTTCAACGTTCCTGTGTCTTAGTTAGTTGGAAAAGTTGCTACTCCTACCGCACGCCTATCGTCCACCTACACGTCTATGGTTATCCTCAAAAATCTGCTGACAACATTTTGAATTGAGAAATTCATAGGTATGTTGTCCATAAGAAACAAAAGAAAGTGAACTGACACATGATCATATCTGAGAAACACCAGACAATAATTAATATAATTTGTAAAAGAATTGTAAGCGTTTGATAAATATTTGAACAGTTTAATTAAAAACCTTACATGAGCCTAAAAAAAGTGACCATTAAATAATTTCTCAATTAAACGTTTTGTTAAATTAAACTGCAAATTTAAAAAATTAAAATAATAATTTGGCTTAGTAGAAAATTAATTCAAACTGAGTGTAATTGATTAATAAAAGTATTGATTCTTTTGCATAATTATCTGTTTTTTGAACTTTAATTTTTTTGTTTCATCTTCCTTAGAAATAATGAACAGAAAAGGTGCAATGTGGAATATGGAAAGTTTGAATTGTTACGAAATATATTTAAAAGTTTTACATCAGCAGCAGAAGATTTATTTGCGTCATCTCATCAAGCATCAATTTTTAAGGATTCACTTTTCTACTTAAGACACGTATTAAAAAACCATTTGGCCATCGTCCATCACTTTAAACGACAAATCATTTTTATTACATTTCCCTGCAAATGAAATATTCATTAATTATTCCGCAACTCTCATTTTGATTTTCACGTTTCATGCCGATACTTGTGATTAAAAACTTTAACTTTTATATTGTAATGCGTCTGTTATAAACCTAAACAATTATGAAGTTTTAGCTGCTCCTATGTTCCGATTGTGTTTGCATCTTTTTTTCTGCCATATTATTCTACCAATCTTTTATTAACGCTTTTGAAATGACTACAAACACGAATGGTTTCCTAATGACAACAGAACTTGCTCTGAGCTTTTCCATCTATGTCATATTTTAAACAACTTTTCAGTTGAAATAAATATTTTGAAACCATTTTATATGTTTCCTCTCTGTTGTTTATAATTTTCTAAAAACTTTTCGAAAAAGTTCTTAATTAACGTTCATCTATATTTTTGGTCTGCCTTTATTATTTTAACCTTATTAGATTAGATTTTTGACAAATTTAATTTTGACTTTTAAAAAATTAATTAAATTACAAATTTTTACGACTTTTTCTCGTTCCTCATTGAAATTATTTTTTTCTTGTATTTATGTTTTTATTGCCGCCGAATCTAAAATATCTTTTCAGGGGTTTTATTACGTTACTGCTGAATTTTCGGCCGCAGTTGAATTTAGAAATGATCAAAAATTATAAAGCAAAAAATTTTTAAAATGTAATAATGTCAGTAAGTTAGATAAAATAAGAACTATGACGCATAATTTTTGATTTTATTGAAGGTATTGGTGGCCGAGAATGAAATTTTGATACAATGCATCATGCATTTAATAACTACCGCCAACGGTTGAATTGATAAACTGTGGCTTGGAATGGCAGTAAAGATTATTTAAAAATTTTATTCAACGTATTTTATAAAATTTTTAAGATTTATTCTCAAAATATGAAAAAATTCTTTATAATATTAGTTTTAATAATTGCTGAGTTAAAAAAAGTCGAAACTAAATGCCGATTTATTTGTTTCAGATTCTAAGAATTGAAAAGTTTATGATTTGACATCCGCTAAAATAAGGGTCTAAATGAATAAATGCAAAAAAATAGATTTCAAGTTATTTATGTATGATATGCAAAAAAGCATATGGTTTAGTTTAAAATTGACTGTGTTTAAAAAATGTAATAAAAACAGTGATGAAAATACACGCTTGAAAAGCAAAACCATAATGCTTGAAACGATTTTAATGTTCATTTATTTAATCTGTTAAAATGATAACATTTCAATTTTTAGATTAAAATAGTTTATTAATTGTCAATAAACAAGAAATACTGTTATCTTCTAATATAATATTTCCTATATCAATAAAATGACAAAATGAAAAAAGAATCTTACCTAAGAAAGACGATTTTTTTCAAACGTCAGCGACGATCAGCAGTGAATGCAAACAACATTATCTTGTTTCGGCATCATTATAAACCACGAAAAAACTGCCACTATTATTACAAACCTCTCAAAATACCCAACAAACATGTTTTTTCCTGAACGACCTAATGCAAATTTCCCAATATCAGGCAATTTATAGAGAAGACTGTTTACGGTGCTTATTAAATTTAGCTGCGTTGTCAGAGCAAACCAGTGCATTTACAAAGATATTACCAGACTAACATAACGTGAATTTTTTTATATTTGATGGGAAGGCTTATATGAATATGCAAAATTTATTCAGATATTTACATTTTTGAAAAAAATGTTTCCAAAATTTATTTGGATATTTAAATTTTTGAAAAAAATATATTAATGATAATATTATTTTAATATTAATTAAATTTTTTTTATTAATCAATAATCATCTATTATTAATGAATTATTTAATTTATGAAATCATGAACAGCCATACACTTTTGAATCTGACAAAAGCATCACACGCCCTCATATTTGTACTTGAGTGCACTGCTATGGAAGGACGTGCGCTGTTGAGGCAGCCTTCCGCATGCAAAACAGTGCATGTTCAATGTTCATCATTTGTGAACATTTACATGCATCCACAGTATGTGGCTGGCACATGCTTTTATGTTTAAAATAATTCAGTCGTTCAACACGATAAAGACTCATCAACAATATTTTCTCGAAATCTATTTACTTTTTACTTTTAGTTTATTCATATAGAACACATGTCACATTCTGCTTCAACACATAATTTTTAAAACATCTGCTTACATCTTTGCAACATTTTCAGCACAAACTGAATGAAGTGCTTCCCGCAAATGAAGCGTTTCTTATCAATGTTTTTTTCCACTAATATACTCTCACGTTAAATTCGGTAACTAAAATATATATATGCTCGGTAAATGGAAAAAATCGAGAGAAACAAAGCTGTGCGTTTTCTGATTTTTCCTAATGTCCATTCAAAAGCTGGAAACTACTGAAATTCCTTAAATTAAATTAGACATAAAATAATATAGACCATAACAAAACATGATAACCTTTTCAACCAATTTAGTGACAGATAAATTTCAAAAATTGTTTCAATACTTTCAATTTTGAAACAAAAATATGCAATATGAAAAAAAATAAATCAAAATATTGCTGAACATGAATGTTACTGTACATGATTAGCAGCTCGCAAAGGTGTTGCCGAAAACAGTGGTGGGTCTATGGGGGGCAGTTTTGTGATAAAAAGTCAATAAAACTCAGTTTTTGTACAAAGAACACAAGTGCAAAATGAGCAAAAATTGACGTGGTAAACAAAAAATTTTGTTAGCCCAAAACATTTAGTTAATTTCAAGAACTATCGCAAATTTCAAAATTTAAGAGTTTTCAAAACTTTGGTCTCCCGTCCACGTTGTCTAGATCTGCCAGAGATCAAACATGTATGAAAAAATGGTTTTCGCATTAAAATAAAATTAAATCTCAAAAATTTCTAAAAGCAAGTTCTAACATCCGATATTAATAATTTGAATACCGCAAAAACTAAATTACGAGTTTTGGATTTAAATTTAAACTGAAACTAAATTGCAAAGACAATTGTTAACAACTTGAAACTGGCAAGCAGAACTGGCTAAAAAAAGAGATGATTAATGTTTCTATTTCATACACATTGCTACTCTACTGATACTTTTACATTTCTCTTTATTTAATAAAAAACTTATTTTATTTTTTTTTAAATAAAAAACTATTTTATTCTTTATTATATAGCACCATGAGTTATATTCTATAAAAATTGAAGCACTCAAAGCAGGCAACACGGCCTCGTACATCATTCGTTTGAATATTTAAAAATCCTATTGTTAACAGTATATTATAAACTTGCTTCATCGTCTGAACGTTTCTGGCATGTTCAGTAAGTAAATGCCTTGATTGATGTCATAACTAATATGAAACATGGTTTTGAAATCTTTTTAGATTAAAAAAATTGTTACTTTATATTTATAAATTTTGAAGTTTAAAAGGTTGAATGTTTTATTTTCAATGTAAATATTATTTGATAATTTAACAACGTTTTAGCAGTGGCAGATCAAGAAAACTTTAATTGGGCGGGCCAAAATTTTCGAAATGTATAAATTAAAAATTTTTTGAGGGGGTGGACAAAATTTGTAGTAGTGGTAGCGTGGCCACGGCTTCTCCCTAGATCCGCCATTGCGCTTTGGTAACAACTTAAAGTTGAACAACAATGGTATCATGTTATACTGAAACACGTTTTCTTCTGCTTCAAATAATAATAACCTATTGCTTTCATCATTTGAAACATTTTTCTGAAGACAATTTTTTCATGAAATATTTATCATTCATTCTGAGAATGTTTCAACAATGTTTAAAGAATTATTTATTGTTCTATTTCATAAGAAAAATTTAACCAATTTTGATTAATTTTATTCACTAATCATTGTCATTAATGTAAATGTGTAGTTGCAGCTATATAATTAGTATATTTTTCAATAATACTTTGCAACAAAACCAATTATTTATCTGATCTGATGTCCATCTATCGGGGAAAATTAAATGCGGGAAATCGATAAGAAATAAATTATGCAGCGCTACAGAAAATTTTTAAACAATTTACCAGCCAGCGACTATCTGTCTCCGTACAATGGAACTCTGATCTGATTTATCGAAGTTCATTGATAAAACGTTCGCCTGTACAACAAAGAGGATATGAAGGAAGCAACGCATGGATAAATAAATGAGAATGCCTTACAAGACATAAATTTATTTTCAATTGTTCAATATTTTCAAAATGTGTTCATAAAATATCTGTTTCCACTACGAATTTCTAACAAATATATATAAAAATAAATAAATAAAAATATGTATATATATGTGTAAATTGAAAAAAATTAGTAAGAAACATGGGTGAAAATAGTTGATCTGTCATCGGCAACATCTGCCAAAAAGAGTACATAAAGTACTCCGTTCTCCGACCACGACCAGAACATGCATTGTTGTGAGCGCCTAACTTGTTTTAGGCTAGACGCGTTTCGTTCCTCACGGGCCTTACCAATAGCTCAGGTTTCAATAAGCTCTTAGTGCAACTCTTATCTAATAAGATAAGATCGCAAACTAAGGTGTTTGTTAGGTAATTTACAAACACATTTTAGTCGCTAGGGACGTGCTGTTTACTCTGTTGAAGAAATGAAAATTGAAAAAAATGAGTAAAAGTATGATGACAAATCATCTATTTTCACCCACAATTCTCACCCCTTTTTTCAATTTTATTCCGACCATGTGCATCTTGAAGGATCTTCATTGGCTCACAGTGAAAAAAGTCATCCATAAAATCTGCGTAATGGTGTACAAGGCGGTAAATGGGCTCTTGTCAGAATATTTGGCAAATAAAAATAAAAAGAAACCAACTCCTTCAACTGGTCTAAAGCTGAGATCTGATTACAGTATCTTTATTCCTAAAACAAAAATATTTCAATTAGACAAATTTAAAAATACACAATTTGAATGCTAAGCTTTTATTATGCATTTTGTTGTCTAACATTTGGCACCATTCTAAAAATAAAGTGGGAGCTATCCGGGCTTTTTTGTTATAGCAATACATCACAGGTAAATTTTTTTCTTCAAAGCTTGTGATTTAGGTTAACAATACAAAGTCAATTAAAAATGTGAATAGCTTTGATAAATTAATTTTTAAAAAACAAAGGTGGAAATTTTTCTCCTGTTTGAGCATAATTCAATGTTTGGCGGTCTCGATGTCATTCCGTTTAACAGAGTTTAAGACAAGTGAACGCTGAGGTAAACCGCGGTAATAAAAGCTAGTCTCAACTGCTTTGAATATATTTTTAGGTAAAAATCTTGAAGTGATGTCTGGAAGCTTTATTTTTTCAATCGTCAACTATTTTCTCATCAAAATTAGATTGACGGAACGCAGGCACATTCATAACAACTGAGCCTACACCCATATGTTGTTTTCTGCTTTCGATAGGTCTTTCTAGCAATAGGTTCTTTGAGCATATTCATAATCAAAGATTTCTACTTCAACGTTTTAATCTAAAGCTTCTTTTAAAATAAAAAACTGTTTTAAACAAAATTAGAACAATTAAGCGGCGGTCCAGGGTATCTGGTGGAGTGATCAATAATTATGGCACTGCTTTCCGAATATGTTTCAAGGTTTATCGCTTTGAAAAATAATAATTAACTCGTTAAAGAATGAAATCTAATCTGAATACAACACTAGCCTGTTGAAAGAGTTTACTGAATTCTTAAATTTTCATCATTAAAATGCGTTGATATTGTGAAATATATATATATATATATATTATTATTATTATTATTATTACTATTAATGAAACATTTATAAGCGCTAATTAAAATCAAAAAGTTCTCAAAAGCGCTATCTATAATCAAACAAAGTCAAAAAAGAAAAAAAATTACAGTCAATGGCGGTAGTAACAAACAAATAATTATTCACTTAACAACAAAATCAAAGCGAAAATAAGTAAGTTTTAAGTTTCTTTTTAAAATCATCAAGTTTCAAATCTTTAGTTCTAAAAGATCTCGGTAAGCTGTTCCAAACCATTGGTTCAGATACTGCAAAATCTCTTGATGCTATCTGCAGATTGACATCGAGTACAACCAGCAAAATGCCATCATCTGATCTAAGGTTCATACCACTCATCATTATAGACTTTTCTTTTATTTTATCTATCAAATAACTTGGTAACAAGCCATGCACAGTTTTATACATTAAAGTACATATTTTATATTTAATTCTTTTCTTTATAGTAAGCCAATGAAGGCCCTTAAGAATTGGCGTAATATGGTTAAATTTAAGACCTCCAACAATCAATTTGGCTGCTCTATTCTGAATAGATTGAATTGCAGAAATAGACCTATCTGGCAAACCGTAAAACAGACCATTGCAATGGTCCAATCGTGAATGAACCAATGCACGCATCAAGGTATGAATAGCAGATTTATCTAATGACTTACGGAGTTTATAGAGTTCTCGAATCTGTCCGGAGCATGAATTTGTTATCATCTTTATATGATCATGCATCGATAATCTAGAATCAAGAATGAAACCCAGATTAGTTGCTTTGTCACTAAATTCTATTTTAACATCTCCTGTTTTCACTGAGTCGATAATAAGTTTCATCAGCTGCTGCCATGTACCTTTTGGAACAAATTTTGACTTCTGCTGATTTAATCTAAGACCATTGTTTGACATCCAATTTTCAATGTTATTTAGGCAGGTTAGAAGTTTTTTGATTTCAGATTGCAGTAATTCTGGCTTATTACTAACTATAATCTGAATATCATCAGCATAGGCATAATATTTAAAACCGAAATTACCAATTACTTTAAAAACTTCAGCGGTATACATGATAAAAAGAATAGGCCCAAGCACTGAACCTTGTGGCACTCCTAATGTCAAAACCGTTTCATTAGATAACACATCATTGAAAACTACCTGTTGCTTTCTGTCAAACAGATATGATCTGAACCATCTGATAACAGTACCGGAAATACCATAATCATGAGCCAATTTTTCCAAGAGAATCTGATGGTCTACACAATCAAATGCCGCACTCATATCTAAAAACGTGACTAGAGCCACATGTTGTTTGTCCAAAGCAGCACACAACTCAGAAAACACATAAAGCAGTGCAGTTTCCGTTGAATGATAGCGGCGATATCCAGATTGGTGAACTGGTAGCAGGTTGTTTACAATCTTATGATTCAAGAGTTGTTTGGCAACCACTCGTTCAAATATCTTGGAAATGAAACAGATGTTGGCATTTGGTCTATAACTAGACAAATCATTTTGATCTATATTCACTTTCTTTAAAACTGGATAAACCATAGCATGCTTACAACTATTAGGAAATGTGCCACTGCTCAAACTCAGATTTAAAATACTGGTAAGAAATCCGACCCATATTTCTTTAAAATATGGGTCGGAAAGACATCTATCATACATGTTTTTGATAGCAAACTGAGTACAATTTTTCTAACGTCAGATTCTGTTAAAAGCATAAAGTTAAGAAAAGAACAATTCCCATTGTACTGAGCTTGACAAATAGTCGGACAATTAGACACATTGGTAGACCGTTTAATTTTATTTACTTTATCATTAAAAAACTTTAAGAATTGAGACGAATCTAAACCAACAATTTCACTCAATGACTGACCAGTGACCTGATTACAAAGGACTTTATTAATAACATTCCATAGATTTTTAGGAGATCCACTATTGTCTGCTACAAGTCTTTTCCAATAACTGTTTCTTTTTTGTGAAAAAAGCCTAGATTTATTTTTCAGAGCTGCTATCCACTCATTTTTACATTTCTCTGTCTGATATTTTCTGTAATTCCTTTCTTTCTTTCGACAAAGTCTTTTGAAAGATTTACATTCACCATCATACCACGGAGCATTAATATCACATCTGACTTCTGCAAAACGAAGTGGAGCAACTGCATCAGCCAATTTCTTGAGTTCAGAACTCATAATATCAAACTCAATATTAATATTATTGCTTTGGCAAGACCTTGATAATGGAGAAGTCTGTATATATTTAATGAGATTGCTTTCATTTAGGTATTTCCAGGATTTAACTTGTTTCTTGACTATTTTAGGACGCTTATGAGTTAAAGGTATGTTAACCTGAATTAAACTATGGTCTGAAAAAGTCCCACTGGGAAATATATATATATATATAAGTAAACACATAAGCACATGATGAATAAAATGAAAAATCATGTAAATAATTAATGCCTCACATTTTGATAGATGTATTGCATATTTATTATGGAAAACTTAAATGATAGGAAGAGGCTGGATGAATGAATTGATAAATGGACGGTTGCAGGTCAGTTCGTGCTGACCAGTGATGTTTTGCTGTATGGTTTTTTGTATCGATATGTCCATGTTTAATGTGTTTTATGGAGTTTTGTTCAGTAAGATTGTGTTTCATAATTTTCGGTTGTGCTTTGTGGGTTGGTGATTTTTATAATAAATTGTGAATGTTTTTAATGTGATTTATTCACTATAATATGAGTGATTTGATGTAATGTGAACAATGTGTTTCAATGTGATGTGGTCTGATGGAGTGGCTCTTGAGTGATGAGTTCTGATATGCACTATCAATATTGTAAGACACATGTCATGTTTTTACGATGTTGTCTGTTTAACTGAGTTTTTTGATATGTTCACGTATCAAAGGTGAGTGAGTATATATAGTGAATATATCACATTAAAAACATTCAAAATTGCGTAGGTAACATTAAAGATAACATTCATATAACATTCCCTGCAGTAATTCCATTTTCATAAAGACCATTGACTACAATGATGGAATTTATCACATTCATCAACGTCAACTTCATTCGTTACTTTTGTTACAATAATTACATAAATTTTTTGGTTATGTTTATTAATTTAATTTAATTTATTTTACTCGTTTAATGTTTTTTTGAGTGAGAATAAAATTTGTGGTTTTAAAATTGTTCATGCTGTGGATTGAAAATTGTATAAAATCATTTTCGTTTCATTGTTATAATAATAATGACCTTAAAAGTAATGGCCATATAATAAATGAAACCGGTACAATAAAAATAAAGGCATTAGTGATGACGATGGGTATGCAAGATGCAAGTAGATGTTGTTACAGAAGCAGCCAGTAATTTGTAGGGTTTAATAGAAATAATGAAGTCGAAAGAGCAGCCACGTGAGCGATGATTGCGTTGATTTATGAGCGATCGAATTGGCACAGGCAGGCAGACAGCATGAAGAATTCTCGCCAGCTCTGCCTTCGTAAATCAACCCTCGCTAGGAACATTATTTTTAAACTTCCGATCTACATTAGCTTGTACGTGCACACGGCAGTGCCCAACAACAACCTATCACATCACCAATATATTCTTATATAATAATGAACAAAGACACACGCACACAAACACATTGATATGCACAACAAGAACACACACACACATTCTTTAACAGTTGAACAAAATTGCAAAATTTTTTAATTTAGTTGAAATTATTGAACGAACACAAACAATTCTTACACGAAGACCCTAAAGAAACAAAGTTTCCACTTTATAGAAAATAAAAAATTTAGAATAAGTTTTTATTGAAATGGTCTTCAGTTGAGGCTTTACAATATTTTTTACAATCTTTCCTGCTGTTTCTCAGAAATGTCAGCAACAAGCAGAAATGCACGCATGTTAACGAGGCTGGATATATGCAGGAATCAGCGCGTTACACACACACACACACACACACACACACACACACACACACACACACACACACACACACACACACACACACATACACAGCATGTGATTGGAGGGAATTCTTTGCATTAGAAGCTAGTCACTGCCACAACAGTGCCAGGAACATTGACAACTACACCATCTCGCCACTAACTAAGCAGTTAATTAGCAGATGACATAAAATCTAATATGAACTTATCGCGTTGAAACATTATTTCGATATTTATTGACAGATCGTAGAAAGTTCATTTAGTTTGTTATAAAGACAGTTTCGGCGTAATAAGATAAAATGGCTTTATATTTTTCTTTGGTGTGGTTTTAATTTCTTATGAGCGTAACGTAATACATTGAAGATATGTATGTTTTGTTATTGTTCAAACATTGCATCACATGTTCTTCGCCTATGTATGTTATAAAACGAGATTTAATCCGTATTAAATGCAACTGCATTTTTTCAAATAAATAAATTAATTAATTAATATTAATAAATTATTAATTGTTTATTTTTCAAATAAATTAATATTAATTAATTAAATAGCAATAATATACCTCATCTCGGATATTGTTAACGCTGGAAATAATTTACTTAGTCTTTGAAATGGGAATTAGAATAGTTTGTTTTTATATATGGGCTTATCGACTTCTTAATTTGAACCTATTATAAATTATAAATATATATATATATATATATACATGAATACAGCCATATATACATGTGCATGTGTGCATGTTTGTGCGAAAGAGAGAATGTGAGTTTTAATTATACTTAGGCGTATCATATCATGCCATCATCCAACAACACTGAAACAAGCGCGGAAAATTGTACGCATCGCATAAACAAGGCGGGCTCAATAATTAGAGGCTGACCAGGCTGCCGAGAATATTAGGCTGCTGGCTGTGGAGATCTTATCTTCATACAGATGCTTTCGCAAAATATATTTGCCGAGAAAAACCACGTTAAGATTCTGAACAATGCCGTCTTAAAAAATTTCAATAAATTTCAAATGGAAAGTTTTTATTGAAGAAAGTATTGACAAAATTTGATCTTTATTTAAATATTAACATGATGGTATCGTATAAAAATTGATTTGCATGTACGTAGTTTCAAACTTAAGATTTTTGTTTTATTTTTAATAATTAATTCCATATAATTTTCAACAATTTCTTGAATCAAATTCAAAAACTTATTGTTTAGATTCTATTGATAATTAACATTCCTTACATCAACAACCATCACAGAAATCTTCAATCATTCGTCACCAAGTTCAACATCTCCACCCACTGACCAGCCATCCTACCCATTCTTAAAAAAGATTGTCCATCTGGCACTGGTTCTTTTGATGGCCTCCCACCCTGGTACTTACAAATTATGACTCTATTCACCCTCAATCGCCTACAATATCTGCCCGACCCACTCTTTCATTCCCAACCAATGAGATCAATCATCCAAACTATCGCCCAACATCCACTACACCAATCCATCCAAGCATCTTAGAAAATCATATTGTCGAATCATACTTCAATCCATGTCTCAATCATCCACCCGTCAGATCACATCTCCAAGACAAATTCATCTTTCTCTGCAGCTGCTATAATTTCTGTTAAATCTACTATTACTTCTCTACTTAACAATAATGAGTTTGTTCATGTTATTGCTCTTGACTTCTCAAAAGCCTTCGATACTCAAAGTCACTATTCACTTGCTGCTAATCTTTCCTCTCTTTAATTTTAACGCTAAACATTTTTCTACTTTAACAATCCACTCAAAGTTCCGTTATTGGTCCCTCAGCTTTCACCACCAACGCCATCACCCAAATTTTCAACCCATTAGACGCTTTTTAAGAAAATAATCTCCAAACGCCACCATGTCATCCACCCTTTGCGACCACCGATCAAAATCAAACCGCTCAGCCAAAGTACCAAGATTATCCCACATTTATTCAAAGACCCCTCGGATCAATCAGCAATGGGTCGGACACCACTTGCTTATCCACTTGTTAAATGATATTTAACACGCATTCCTTTTAATGTTGTCCTATTTTCATTACATAGTATTTTGCATTTTGTAATTTCTTTTAAGCTACAATCTTTAAATAATATTTGTTTTTTTTATTAATTCTATTCAAATTGTTAACACGCAGACAATATTTTATAATTATTATATCCTCGGTACATTAATTTGCTATCTTTATACACAACGTACTGTAATTATAGTTTACCATTAGGTCTACTTTCTCATTATCTCTGCCACTATTAGTCTATTTTTATTTATTCTATTTTTTAGAATTGATTTTAATTTTATCAACCAACTAGTTATTAGTAAAGCCTTTATGTTATTAGCGTAAAGTGGACACTTAAATTCTTTTCTTTCATACTGGAAGTATTATTTCTCGTTACGTAATTACTCATTTTACTTCATTAAAACTTATTTTTGGTAACTGTGTATTTACATGTGTGTATATTTGTTCAATCTTTTATACTTTTTTCTATGTCGTACTTGAAGAAGTGAACGCATGTAAGAAAGTGGCGGATCTAGACAACGTTGACGGGGGGGGGGGCAAAATTTTGAAACTTAACTGGGAAGGGGGCAAGAAATTGACCAAATGTTTGCTAGGTATAGCCATCATTAGGCTGCCAACACCTTTTTTAATGCTTATGACGCCAATTTTTTTGTACATTTTTTTTTACTTAAAAATGACGTTTTCCTGCCTACAAACTGAGATTTACTGACTTGTAATACAAAACTGCATACTTCTCGGCCCTCTAGATACGCCACTGATTGTAACACATTTTTGGTAGATATTCATATGTAGATATGCGTATATATGTATCATATTTTATTTTTTATGTCATACTTGAAGGAATGAATGTACTCTGCTTTTTATATATGTCACTTAGTGTGGACGAACAGTACCAACCATACAGTTGGCTTTGAATGGATGCTCTTATTTTTTTTTTACTTTTGTTTTTTTTTGTTAAAAATTTTTTCGAATACTTTTGTGTTAAAAACTTTATTTTATTTTATTTCTACTTAATGCCACTAAAATTCATTTTTTTTTACATCCGCATAATGTAACTAATATTTTTTCTAATCATAATTCTTTTTTCAATGTTCCATACCTTGCACGTTGTTTAATTTTTTGCGTTTGTCAGAAATTGACTGACAGAAAAAAATAACAAAATCCCCAAAAACTTATTAAAAACTTATCAAAAAATTCAAAATTTAAAAGGGAAAAGTTTCAAATATATCAGGAACCAAATAAATTTTAGAGAATAACAGCTAAGATCATTTAATTTCAAACCAAGCTTAATCGAAGATTCAAAAAAGTTGGCTCCACAACTTTAATACTTCTCCCTCGTAAATTTCAAATTTTGTAAGCAATGTTTTTAACGCGAGATTGTTGTCAGTGAATGAAACTTCAAATGGAATGACCTACAATTTGCATGCTTGATGAGAACACGGCAGAGCGGGCAGATGATATTTGTTTGTTTGTTTGTGTTTCTCTTCCTCTATGTGCTTCCTCCAAGGAACATCTGTTGGCCGCTAATTATTTCAACATCTCTCCCAACTAATGAAAGAAGACCAACACAAATAATGAGACATTGCAAGATGGCAGTAACTGCGAAGAAAAAAAATTGAAGCAATAGCAACGCAACAACGCTAGCATTGTGAATCAGAACAGCAGTAATGATATTATTATTTGAAAAGAATAACTCTTGAAACAAGAAAATGTTTTTGAGGCAAGACAGACGCACACCATGAAATGTCGATTTCACGGTAAAAAAACTGATTAAATAATATTAACATTCTGTGAACCAAATGCAGTAAATAATAAAGAATTAAATAATAATGAATAATAATAATAATGAATTAAAATAAATAAATAGAGATGAAAAAAAACCAATAAAACTAAAAATTATCTATCAGTAATGGCTGGAGACTTCTGATCTTTCATAAAAAGTGTTCGGCACATTTATTATATATTTCCATTTCAGGTACATGTTCATTCCCACACGACATTCATTCATTCAACTCCATCCATACATCCACACGTCACGTGATGTTTGTTCTTTTTTCAGGTGCCATTGAATGTTGACAAAAGTAAAAATGATCGAGTTAGAAATGATTCCCACTATTAAATGACCATTCCGTAGTTTTCGAGTGAATGGAATAGTTAATTCCAAAAAACAAACTGATGAATGCAATTAAAATTAAAATAAATAGTCAAATAGTGTGCATCAATGGACAAGCAAACATTTTTAACATTCCCGTTGTCATAAGTTTAAGTGTCTTTATGAAAAAATTTCATCAGTAGCGCCGAATCAATCCAATAATAAAGAAGCATTTTATAAGGTGGTAGGTATACTTTCTTTAAACAATTTTAAATGTAAAGGCTGTCATCAACTCTAAGACTTTTTGTTGTTTAAAAAGTTTCGATTGTAATTTTCTGTGAAATAAAAAAAATGGCCATAGTAAATAATTCTATTTCAAAGTATTGACTGTCATTTAAATTTCTCATTTTACTTTTCAGTGTTATTTTTTCGTTATTTTTGAAGGAGTTAATTTTTAAAATTTCCAATCAGCGCATCCAGTATACTCTAGTGCGTGCAGCTTATGAAAGCATCCACGTGGTGATGCAACTTCGACAACAACAACAGCAACAACAACAACAACAACCAACAACAACCAACAGCAGCAGCAACAACAACAACTAACAACAACAACTAACAACTTCGACAACAATAACAGCAACAACAATCAACAACAACAACAACAACAACTAACAACTTCGACAACAACCAACAACAACCAACAAAGAGATCTGTATGCAAATAACAGAAATTTACAGAAAATGTTTAGGTAACCGCTGGCAGACGTACTACAAATTCCTAGGCCAATTCTAAAACATACTCAATATAATAGCATTTATCTTTGATTATTTTGTTATTATCTAATGGATTTGTTTTTTAGTTTGAAGTGAATGATGGAAGGTCAAAGCAAATGTTTTTTTCAAGCGCTTTTGATAGCACAAAGACTATTGATGTAAGTAAAACTACATTTTTTTTTATTCTACTAAGTATTGTCGCTAGAACCATGAACTATAATGTCAACAGCACATTTAATACTTGCATCATTATTTAAACTTCTACTCGTACAGCAAAATCTTTACACTATTACCACATTAATAATTTTGTTGAATGTAAAATAAATTTACAAATTACAAAATACACATATATTTTACGTACAATGTTTAGGTATAACTGGATGACGTAAAGACTGCAATCTACAACGATTTGTCAGTTATGGGCAACAAATTTGAACAAATTTTGTATGGGTCAATAAATTCTCAATTTGCCTGTACATTAATTCGTTTCAAATTTCATAAAAAATCTCATTCATCAGTCGACCCGAGTCTCCCGCAACACTCAGCAAGCTGAGAAGCAATTGCATCCAAATGTAATTACAGTTAAAAACTCATTCCAATTTTGCCAAAATTTTTAAAAATTTCGATTGAAAATAGTTGCTGCCAGATTCTGCGAAAAATTATATATTTTTTAAATTTTTATTTCCTTGAAGAAAACATTGAACTCAATTAAAAGATATTTTATTTAAATACTTAACAATAAATAAATATACACACATGTATGTGTTATGTGTGTTTGAGTTATGTGTGCCTATAATGTCGTTTTTCTTTCTTAATTTTTTCAACAATTTAATCTTTTATCCTTTTGGATAACATATTGTCATCGTCACCCCCAACTTTCTTTAACATCATGTGCGCTTTTCATCACCACCGCAATCTTTTCACCATCAGAATTTTCGTCATAATCATCCTCATCATCACCAACATCGTCATCATCGTCATCATCATGGTTATCATCGTAACCAACATATTACAAACCTGATCACTATTATTACCCTAAACATGAGAACCAGTACCATTATAACCATTACACTTATCATCATCATAATCATCATCATCATCATCGTTGTCGTCATCACCACCACCATCATCACCATCACTATCATCATCACCATCATCATCACCATCATCACATCATCATCATCATCACATTCATTACAACCATCAGTTTCAATGCTGTAACTTTGTTCTCTCTACTTTATTACCCAGAGTGACCAGAGTGACCAGCAGGTTGCCTTCTAACCAATTTTTATTACTAAATGATGAAAATTTATAAACGTTTTTTAAAAGTTTCAACGTACATTAGATAAAGGAAAATTTACAAAACCAATATGTGACATTCAAAACATTTGCACACAAAAAATTATAAAATGACAATTGTTACAAATCTTTTAATTTTTGCTATAAATTGCTATAAATACAACTTAACAGAAAAAAATTCAACGACTTAGATTCGTGACAAGAATGATAACGTTTGTCAGTGGCAACCACAAAATCAAGGCTGGAAAGGAAGTATAATGTACAATAATTTCATTTGTTGAAACATTTGTTCAACCGCATGCCAGGAGATTTACAATCACATTTTCTCGCTTTTTTTTATTTGTACAATTTTGTTACCACTTATTTTACTTTTTGTTTTTTTGTTTTTTTTTTTAGGTAAAACTGAGTGAAAGAAGGAGTTGAAAAAATAAACTGAAACAAAGTTTTTGACATGATGAAAAGTATTCCAATGCAATCGTTTAGATGAATGAGCAAGAGTATAACTTTCATCTTGTTGAATGTCGTTTTGTATTTTTATATTTAGTTTTTTTTTGCCTGCACTTGATGTCGTTGTCGTGCATCTGCAGTGACGTGGTGAATCCAAAGTGAGGGTGGGTGGGGAATGCCACCCCCAACAGACCATGAAAGAAGAAGATAATGAAGAATTTGTGTACACATTTTATGTCGCAACGCCATTTAGTTAGGTATATTCTACATTATAAAAATAACTCACCAACTTTGAAATCATATATCTGATATGTTTTGTATCTGTTGTTTACCTCTTTGTATCTGTTGTGTATCTTTTATTGTTATTCTTTAAAAAATCAGAATCTGACAGACGCAGAAACTGTTACAGCATGCAAGGCAGTAGTATAAAATGAAGACGAAAAAAATAAGAGAGAGAGAAAAAATGTATAAGCATGAAAGTTATTGAAAATAAAATAAAGTAATGGTTTTTAAAAGGCAAATAAATAAAGTAATTCATTGATGGATTAATTAATGACTTAGTGAGTTGATGTGAAGTGATCAATAAGAAATAAAAAACTAGATTGGGTTAATGGTAGAGTTTTATTGAGTGCTAATATATGTAAGGTGTCTTGTGATGAAGGTCAGTTAGATATCTGTTGTGTATCTGTTGTGTATCTGTTGTGTATCTGCTGTGTTTTGTTATCATTTTTGTGATGAGTATTTTTATGTGCACATTGCTGTCTCAGTTGAATTGTACTCAACCCATTCACATTATTCAGAGATGTTACATAACTCCGACAATGATGACATGCATTGTTCCTTATGAATAAAAGATGATGATGACGTTGGTGATTGTGATTAAAATGGTTGATGAAAATGATGACCAAGATGATGATGGTGATTTTTAAAATGATGAAGATGCCGATGATGAAGATGTTGATGGGAATGATTATTAAGATGGTGATCATCTTGGTACGAATTGCAATGACTACAATGATGAAAATGAGGCGAATGTTGGTAGAAAGTGATGAAGATGTGAAAATCAGACCTACTATTTCTACTACTACTACTACCTACTACTACTACTACTACTACTACTACTACTACTACCACTATTACTACTACCACTATTACTACTACTAATTTTACTACTACTTCTTCTACTATTACTAACGCTACTACTACCACTGCCCCTACAATTACTACAACAAATTGATAGAAAAAAAATCAAACCATCAAAGATTTCTTTTAAAACCAAATAAAAACGAGTGACGATAAAAGTGATTTTATGGTAGATGAATATGGAAATTATAATGGAAGAAAAAAGATATTGGCGCTAGTACGCTCGGCATGGTAACGTATACAACCAACGCATGGAGTGTTATATAAGTGAAAATAATGAATAACCTGGAAGAATGCTGTGCTGACTTGAAGCATGACCACCCTCACTCACAAGGGGTGGTGTGACGTGCTGTCACAATGGAATGAAATTAAGAGCTGCATGGAAATTAAAAATATAAATTTGCTGTCCAAGTACATCAGACTTAACTGATTAAATGAAAAATAGATCTAAAGAAACACGTGCGTGTTGAGCCATATGTTACAACTCAAAACACAAAAATATCTATAGTACTCTGAATACGAATGAAAACATCGTTGATGAACAACTTTCGAGGAGTTTTTTAAAAAGTATATGGCACAAAAAATGCTTCAAAGGAGGGTGAAATAAAAAAATGTTTGAAATGAAGCGTGCGTGATGAGTGCATGGAAAGTTTCTTAAAGGCCTTACAGAAGGGCATTACGTGACAAATTTTGATGAGGCCACGCGTTGATGTGAAAGATAATGAACTTGTCTGCTATTAGTTATTACGGAAACCATTTCACATCACTATAAAATTTAAATAGATGAGAAACTTTTCTTGTAATTACAAATTACAAAAGAAAAGCATTTTTACTTTTGCTAACTCGTGCAAGTTTGCATGGTTTCCTCGATCATGCCACATGATTTTGTTCTCACGAACGAACAGGTTGAACGTTTTACTGAGACTCGTGTGATGTCACAAGAATAGGTGTGTTGGTTGAAGTTTTTGCAGGAATGTTTGCTGCTGTTTTGTTCATTAACATTGTACTATTATGAACATTTTGAGATAGCCTTACATTGTTATGTTCAATGAATTGCTGTGTTGCGAAACTTCAACCTTCTATATATTAATATTTAATGGATATAAATAGCAATGAGAATGCTTGAAATATGTCTTTTTCAATAAAACAACTAATTCAACCTCTCACTTCTTTCAATCCTCTTCCCTCACCTCAGTTTCATCATCGCATCATTCTCTGGTCGGTGCCGTCTCAGAGGTTTAATTAGTCAAATTTAATTTAGTTAGATTTTGAAAAAAAAATTTCAACATTTTCAGTCATTCAAGACCTGACAAATTTTTTTAGTTACTTTATCTATTTTTTTAATCATTTCGTAGAAAATAAAAATTTATTTTTCAAATGTTTTTAAAAGCTGAAATTAAATGATAATTTAATTACTCAAGATTATTTGCGTCTGAAATGAATATATTTATTCTCGATTAAAAATTTTATTTTAGTTCAGAAAACATACACAAGAAACACATCAGTAGCAAATTATTTGCTCCAATGAGGTTTCTTTTGAAAATATTGAATCCCCGCAATCTTTTTTTTTATTCATCTAGAAAACCCCCTTTTAATTTTGTTTACATATTTTATTAAAAACCCGGCCAACCAGCAAACAAACAGACTTACCCTCTTCACCAGGATAACACTAGAAGACAGTCCCGTTCTTTTCAGTAAGTATGACAATCCCGTACTCTTAATTAGGATGGGAAGCCGACAAACACTTTCACCACTGGTGCAACCAACCAACAATTTCACCTTATCAATGGGAAATGCATCTAACAGGCACTTCCAACTTGCCTTTCATTGGGGATTGTGATCATAAAACATTTCCAGCCCTTCGTTTAAATTTGTAACAAACCAGCGAGTTCAACCTTTTTAACGAGGAGAGCTATTCAACTCTCAATTTGGAAGTTCAGCCAGCAAACAATCCCGCCACGTTTTATTGGCGAGGAAAACCAAGAAACATCTCCACATCCTTTAAAACCAGCCAGCAGTCCAACTTTTTTCACTGGAAAGTTTAGCTAGCCATCAAACAATCCCAATTTACATTATAACCAGCCAACAATTTCATCTCATTTGATGGTGGAAGCAGCCCTCCGAAAAACACGACGACGCATGTTTTAGCTTGAAGCTGTACTTCTCTGTGAACGTTTATGGGTGCACTTTATTGATAACATCGATCATCTCTTGCATCGGTTGGACGGCTGGCTGCGTTTTTTGTTCATTGATCTTAATCATTATTTTTCAGGCCTACTGTCTCTGTCTGTTTTGTTTGAATATTATTGTGATACTTCTCTAAGACTCAGGGCTTTAAAAAATTAAAAAAAAATTCAGTAACGTTTTTGTCTAGTTGTGTTTTATGAAAAACTGCTCTGAAACAGAATTGCTGGCTGTGAGCGATTTAAAAACATAGCGACGACTCTTATCCATGTTGGGGTTATATTAATCATGAATACTTGTTTATGTTAATTTGTCTCATCTATTCAGAAACTTGTTGATGCTGATGGAGAGATTGCAGTGGGAAACGGTGGCTTACACGCAGCGACCTTGCTGTTTGTCATTAGGCAAATACTTTGCAGTTTTTCAACTCGTGCCTCTCCATGTAGTAAAAGATAAAATATTTCGAGAATGATCGATGACGAATGATGAAGTTTCCTTGCAGAAAGTATCACGTGACGAGCTTAATGACCAGTGTATACAACATCTAACGAAGCCTGTGCAAAATTGAAAATATGGAAGTCGGGTGTGGCGGGTGTCGCTACCACGAGAACAGTAAAAATATGTCATTAAATTTGTGATAATAATAATAGTTGCTATTATAATTAGTACTGATTTTATTATCTCATTAAAAATGTAACTAATACTCTTCACTACTGATGCCACCACAAGACAACATAGACAACGAACAAACAACGTCAACAATTGAAACAACACAAACAATTAAAAAAAGCATTAACAATATAAACATCTTAAAAAAACAACAACACAGTTAAACAACACAACTAGACAAAATAAGCAACAACTACATTAATAATCCCACTAAACCAACTGCACTGTAACAATTTGGTCCTCAAACCATCAGTCATCCATTGCGAAATCAACAAATTGCACCTACCAGCAAACTAATTCATTCAATCAACAATCACATTTCGTGGATTTTTGTCATTTCCTTAATATTAATGACGTTCAAAGCATGCACGTTTTGTTTTTGTTTCTATGGCATTTGGATGATTTTCCATTTATAAATACCTAGTTCGTTGACTTGCCAGTGTGTAGTGTGTTAATATGTCGGATTCAATTGCAAAATTATTTCGTTTTGTTAATATTTATTGACTTCTGATGCCAGTGTCGATCGTATGTGACAATTCTGGCATTGATCGTTCTTATATTTTAATGTTTAAGTTCTGTTTTTTTTGTTTTTCGTCGTCATCACCATCATCGTCACCACCATCATCACCATCATCAACATCATCATCGTCCTCACCACCACCGCCATCATCATCATCATCATTAGCATATGAACAATTCTTCAAGCTAAACACAACATCAATAATGATCATCATAACCATCATTCCATTATCACCACGCTACGATCATCATAACCATCATTCCATTATCACCAAGCTACGATCATCATAACCATCATTCCATTATCACCAAGCTACGATCATCATAACCATCATTCCATTATCACCACGCTACGATCTTCATAACCATCATTCCATTATCACAGCACCGTGACCATCTGATAATCATCTTTCTATCCTCACCCAGCCCACCATTTTTAGCGCAATTGACAACAAAATCTATTTACATCACCGTGACGTAATCCAAAGTAAAGAGAGGTACGTGACGAATAAAGGTGACGTAACGCATCGTCAGAATGATAAGTGCTTAGATTGCTTGCTCGTATAATGTGACGCGTTATTGCACGCCGGGGTTGGTTTTGTAGTTTTGTGTTTGTATATTTTGTTGTTCTGTTGCCACAAAACTTCTGCTTGTACATCCCATCTAACACCTTTAAATAGTTTTCATTGTTGTTCATTGAAAGTGGCAGCAACAATCATCTCCATTCTCCATTAACATGCAATGTGTGTGATGCCTGGATCCACGTGTATTTTCATACACTATGTTATCTGCTGATGCCTCAAAAAAATACTAATAAGAAAATAGAAAAATATCTACATGATCAAATAATCAACATGATAAATATTAATCAACGACTTCAGCAGTTCTGAATATTTTTCATTCACCAAGAGGCCATCTTAAGCCGAGCCAGCCATGAATGCCTCGTGCACAGCTATTATGTATGCAAAACTTTATAATTAAAAAGTCCACCTGTGTTGCCGTATCTTTCGGCCAACCCGACACAGACTGACAAACAACAATACAAACACATCGGTATAATAAGCAAGCATCAGTTTGCTACATTATCTTATGAACTTTCTTCTTTTTAACTAATGCATCAGTGACACACCTCAAATATGTTATTCGGTCATCATGGCGAATCTAGAGGGAGATGGGGGTGAAGACGTGATAAGCAAATGAGTCGTCAGCTACATCGCCACATATCTTGGCTTCTCGTGAAAATTTTAGCCTCTCCGTGAAAATTTAAACATTCTCAAAATTTTAGCATTCTCGTCAAAGTTGTCTGGATCCGCCACTGACGTTTTTAAACCATAAAATGAATCTCTGCGGAAAATAATTTTCAATTGTAAACAAAAATTAATATTCTGACACCGTCTAAACTGCCAAAAATGCCAAGAAGTAAGATAAAACAAATGACAATCTCTATAAAAGCTGATGAGGGAATTTATTCTACTTTGAAATTCTTGAAGCGGCACGTCTTCTTTAGTTGTGCGTGTGTAATTTAAGCTGTGTGTGAGTGTTTGCGTGAGAATGTTGTTTGTGAGTGCGTTTGGATGTATGTGTGAATGTGTGTGTGTGTAAATAAGTGTGTGAATGTGTGTGTGAATGTGTATTAATTAGTGTGAATGATTATGAGAATTTGTATGTGAGAATGTGTGTATCAGTCTATTTGTGAATGTGTGTAAATATGAGTCTATGTTCCCAAGGCGTATGTATCAAAGCGGCACTCTTGTTTTATGATTTCTGGATTACTTTTTTGCTTTACCAAAACATAGAAGAAACACTGATGTAATACTTTATTCTTCAACATTCGTTTTCCAAAGTGCATGCATTCAATTGCGTTCATATACGTGTGATATGTAAAAATTTATCTGAAGCAGGTGGTTTTGGTTGGAAATAATAAATTTATACCACTTTTTATTAACTACAAAACGTTTATCATATGTTAAAATCATAAATGACAATATTTTTTGAACCTCTGGTCAGTCATGTAATAAGTAAAATAAATAAATAAAATTTAAAATTAAAAAATTGACAATCGCATATTTAACAAACGCGCACAAATACCTCAACCATTAAAGAATAAACAGATGGGTGCCACAAATGGCTGAGAGCATTCGTTGGACGCATGGAGGGCTGACAAGTCTCATGAAATTATTTTGTGCATTTCGCAACCACCAGTTTTCAATCAACTTTAGCGACATTCATCAAAAGAAATCAATATTTTCTTAACTCTTAGCGGTTACCCACAATTGCATTACAGGCAAGCAAATCGATACATCATCTTCACTTGTCACAAACATTTTGTCACGGAAATAAATTGTTTTATAAAATGCGAATAACGGGAATGATGGGCCGGTTTTTTTCATTTAAATTGAATCAATCAAAGAAATGCATTTTTATTAAATGTTTTTTTTATTCACTTTTTGTACTTGGTTACACAAAGCTGTTTTTGAAAATTTTTTACACACATATTCGTACACCTAATCCTACACAAGCAACACTCGGCGTACACAAACATACACTCTGCACGACCTACCCAAACCATTTTATGTACGAGTAAGAAGCACGTCGTACACTGAAAATTTGTGATAGTTTGTTGTGCAAACAATATTCGAACCAACTGAGCCCAAAGCACTGCAAAGGTTTCAGCCAACCCGATGAACGACCAATTTGACACTTGGGAATAAATTTGATTTTTTCCATATTAGAAGAAATTCTGCATTGTTCTTCTATTTACACTTCAAACTTTCCAGGTGAGCGTAAAACAAAATGATCCTAATTAAGAATCAAGTAAAGACTTACTCGCCAAGTAAAGACTCACTCGACCGTTCGAGCAATGGAACTAAAGTTTTTTTTTTTTTTTTCTGTAAAAATCTCACACTTCATTAAATCAGAGAGTGAATTTTAATTATTAAGACTAGTGGTAAATAAAAAAATATAGGAGCAGAGCAGATGGGAAGGTGCATGTTACTACGGATGATTTGACGAGCCAACTGAATGACTAGCGCATGCCCAGCGCTACAAAATATATTAACACAAATCGCTTCCAGCTGCATCTTCATCTTTACAGAAGAATGACGAAGATTAGATGCTAGTGATTATAGTTACAAAACAATTAATTTCCATAGCTTAAAGGCATAATATTTATTGACAAAAATAAGACGTGGATGGTGCCGGGCTGGCTGGTGTGCGCTGTGTATGCATCGTATCCGCTCATTCCTTCCAGTCTTTGGCATGTTCAGTCTTTACTATTAGTTTTATCACATCTGTAATTCTGCATAGTTTGTAAATTTTAAAAATGAATATTTCAAAATGAGAAGTTTATCTAGAAGCTATTTGAAATTGATTTAATTTGAAAATTTAAAATGTCATCATACAATTCAACGTAATTTAAAAATTGAGTGAAATATAAATTAAAACCAATTTTGTTTATACAAAAGTTTCTGTCGCTATCAGTTTATCTACTTGGATCTCAAATTCTTCCGGACGACTGGCCTCAGCGTCGATTGAAATGTAGCTTAAGAGATAAGCATTTTTATTTTAAAATAATTGGAATTTTCACGCGTTTCTGCTCAACGCCCAGCTAAAAATTGTGCACTCTAGGTTGTTTATTTTTGTCTGTTTTAAAATAGAAATTTAAAGCAGAAACTGTTAATAAATAAAAAATTGCAATCAGAACTTACAAAAAATGTTGAAATCATAAAGAAGGAAAAGTGTATGTAAATTAAGAATGTACACAATCAATTTAGTGCACACTTTCTGAACTTTTTTTAGACTGTATCCATTTTTTTGTCCATTTCCAACATATTTTTTTAGTTTTAAGCGTTATATTTGTTTATTTCAAGGGTAGCCCCGCGGAGCTATTTTATGTCGCCAAAAAATAGGTCGTCAGCCATACGCTATGAACAAAAAAGGAAACACAAAACACAAATCTTAAAAAAATTCTCCCCCCAGGTCGAAAAAATTTTCTATTTAAGTACATATGCGGCCCTTCCAAGGTAAAATAGTTCTCAAGGCGGTTCTCACAGCAAAAAGTTTGCCCCCCCACCTGGTTTATTTTATCAAATCCAACTTTATCAGATCCTTTCTGCAATGTTATCCGTCTAATTTCGAAAGGTCTTTCAATTTCTTTTCATTAGTATGATTTATTTATGTTTGCCGTATTTTTTACTTAGTGTATTTGAAGCTATTTTATATACCCACATTTTTTAAAATTCTAACTTTAGCATTCAACGCTTTCAATTTAATTTTGTTTTTTTTTCTTTCTGCGTGTAGAAATATAATGAAAAAATTGCACAGGTTTCCTCTACTTGTAACATTGATTCATCGAATATTTTATCATTTTCCTTTACTTTTCAACATTCTCTGTGCATTAACTCATTCGTCAAATTATTTTCAGCAGTTGTTGCTGTTTGTTCGAATCTGCCTATGAAAACAAAGTGATCAACTTTTTTTTTCTCACGAAATTTTCAAGTTAAAAATATGCCTTGATAGGTTTGAATAACTTTTTCGTTAAAAAAGATTCACTAAAATAATAAATAAAATGTTTACAACTGTATATTTTTTCACTGGCAGAATGTTTACAACTGTACGTTTCCTTACATTTAAACATTCTCAGACATAAACAGAAATCGTTGCAACACGTGGAAAAACATAGAAGGTAATTGCAAAACATTCAGTGAATTTGACTTTAGGTCCATTAAATTACGTTGTATTATAATATTTGCCACATATGTGTTTTTGTACCATGCGAAGAAGATTGCAATCTTATTTTTTAAGGAAACACTTCAAACAAACTTTTAAATCGCTTCTCAAATGTCAATTCAATTTTTTAAAATTTCTCCGTAGTTTATGAAGTACAAAAGTCATTTAAATTATGAATGATGTACCATCATTTTAAATCATTCTTACATTTACCGTTACGTCAAGTATTTAAAATTTGTCCTCGTTTTAAATAGTTTGAAAATTTTTCATCACCCATTAATGTAACAACTTTTGAAAGTCCATTGATAATTTTGTTCGTTAACATCTCATTAAAAAATTCTGTTTTAATTTTATATCACTTTGCTCCAAAACATCGTTATGTTAGCAAACACACATGTCAAGCTCCTTAAAAATATTATCTTACAAGGACTCGATTCGCCCTTCATTATGTGAAATTTATTGCAACAGTTTTGTTTGTGCTGTCTTAAATAGCTTAGGTGACATGTGTTTGGTGGTTGACCTGATTAAAATGCAATGATGTCTACGTAGCATCATGCTTTCTGACTGTATCACGTCAACGTCTGTAATAAGATTGATGCTTATCAATTGCGGCGCATGACATACATTCTGCCAATCCAAAGATGCCTCTTGGAATTCCACAAACATGTGTAAACAAATTTTATTGACCACATTATAGTTCAGTTTGAATGAAAAATTTTTTAGACTTTGAAATATTTTGAAATTCTTGTTGTTTAGTAAATAAGCCAATAGTGCTTTAACGCATAAGAATTTATAAGCTAGGATTGGAAGTTTGTAAAAATTTCAAAGTTGTTCCATATTATTAATTTATAGCTTTAGTACCTAATTTGATGGAAATATTTTCAGATAACTTTTGTAAAATACTTATTTTAACAGTTTAAATTTGAAAAATGTGGGGCTCTTAAACATTTATAAACTTATTTGTAATGACACACGGACAAAATTCTTACCTGATTAAAAGCTTCCTGCACTGTTCAATCTTCATTTGTGGCGTTGCGCTTTTCAATAGGCTTGCTGGCATGTCTTAGTATTTATTTATTTTTTTTTTATAAAAAAAAATCTCACGCGACAAACAAATTTAATGTATGAAAAAAATAAATGAAAAATTTTAATCATTGTAATTAGGCTGAAAATGTAACTGCATATGCAGCACATTATATACAGTTTATTATATAATAGCCCCATTTATATAATAATTACTATACATATGAATACGTAGGATAAATTACATACATATGTGTTGGCGAACAAACACAAATATATGTGCGTGTTTGTATTTGTCATTAATATTAGCAGTTTAAACATTAAATATGTATATATATATGCTGGTAAAAGACCATAATTAATGGAGTAGTTTATGAAATCACCAAATTTCTAGCGTTGGATAGTTTTTTTTATTACACTAAATATTTATAACCTAATTCTTGTCGTCATCATTTATTTTAATATAATTAGAATAATATACAGTTTTCAAATTCATTCTCGAGTGAATAGGACCTATTTCGATTTTTCAATCATCTTCAACACTTGTTGTAATTTATATAGATAATCTGTATCAACCAGTACTAGTTGCTTGCACCTGAAAATGACTGACTTGAAAGAACAACTTGAAAAAGGTAAAGCATTTCGAAAGAACAGTCTAGCAGATTTCGGTATCAAGACTAGCACAAAAAATAACGGACAAACAATCTAAAATTTTATATAGATTTCAAAATCGTTTGACTAAATCTGACATGAAGAGTTATGGGTGACTACAAAGTATATGAAGACGAGAAAAACTTTTCTAATGAAGAGTAAAAACTAAAAAATATTTGGAAAGTCGGATGGATGAATTTACAGAATAGAGTTAAGTAGGAGCAGATTTTAGATAGAGATAAGAAAAGTAAATGCCATAAACCTCTATTATCCGTTAAGGAATTAAAACAATTGGTGAGTGATTGGTTGCAATTTGTATATTAATCCCTCTTCATCTTGATATATATGTAGAGTTTTTTGTTTATTTATGTGTCTAATTAATACTTTTTTTTCTGTTTTTGTTTTGATGTTACTAATAAATTAATACAAAATATTTTTTAAACAATATAACTGTTGAAAAACATGAAACAAATGTTAAAAAACAGAGGAGGATTATTTTAGGAAAAACAAATTACTTTAGAATATATACGACCTAATATTTCATTACAGATTACTACAAACGAAACGAATGGCGAAAGATGAATGAATAAAGAAGAACAACTTTGGGAAATGAATGGAATCGTTGAGCGAAACGTACAAATGGATCATATTTCCAAGAATAAAATTATCACAAATCACGTCAATAGCATCGTTCGAAAAAATTATGTTGATGAAAAATTACGTTGGTATAAAAATTGTTGGGCTTAGCCGTGTTCAGTTAGTTTCGTTCTTAATCATTCAACAAGCACGAAATGCTAATGACTATTGTTTTTCACATAATAAAGGAGATGGAAGACCAAACGCAAAAACTTGAATATTTAATTTAGATATTTTTAAAAGTCGGCAAAAACTTTTGAACCTTAAAATTTTTGTTATATCCAACAAAAGTTAATTTCAATCGATAATAAATAAATAATTTAATTTCGTAAATAAATGAAACAATTAAAACATTTACAAATAATCTTGAATATTGAAAATAATTATAATAAGAAAATAATGGAAAAAAAATTTCAGTATTGAATTGTTTTGTAAAATTAATGTTTGAGCTAAATATAACCAGGAATCAAACGATACCATACATTGAAATCTAAAAGTAATTAATATGTAAACAAAATTTCATTCCACATTATTTTTTAATTAATTCTATTAAAATCAAAACGTTGAGAAATAAAACTTTATTTCCAAATATTTTTTTTTTTCTAAATTCAATTTAGATTTAACGGCGATGTGACGGCAACCAATCATTTCAATCAGCGATGACTACCATCATTCAATATAAATGACTAAATAATCAGCGCTTCATTCTGGACATCCTGCTCTCTTTCTTTTTCACAGACTTCTTACTTTCCACTTCTGGCACGACTACTGCTTTCTTTTCTTCTTCTTCCTTTTTAATTCTTTCTGCTTCCAACTGCTTTTCGCGGTAATTATTCCTTGCAACGGTCGACAGTTTAAAAGATTCTTCAAGTTTTTTCTTGAATGATTTTTTTTTATAAAAAAAGTTGGTTAGTTTTTCAAAAAGCAAAATCATGAAACTGTATAACTACACACAATAGTTGAAAGAGTAAGTAAAAACAAGAAAAAAAGAAGGTTTAACTAATTAACTGTTTAGCCTTAAACGTTTGACTTCAAAGATAACTAACGTTGCCTTTCCACTAACTTGCATATTTGCGTAGAAATCTTCGATATTTTTAACAAGCTCTCCTCTTCTCAACTTTTCATGATCTCTCCAGTACTCAATGCACTCTTGGTACTTATTAAACTGGAGGCACTGCATGTGAATGTCACAAATTTGATCATTCAACGTCTGATCGTCGAGAATCTTCACATCTTCTCCAATTTTTCTGCAATGTCAATTGGTCGTTACTCTTTTGAATCAATGAAATATTTAAAAAGTTTTTTTAATTAAACGTTGAATTATGGTATAAAATATGTTTATTTATTTTGAATCTACATTAGATTTTAATATAATAAAAATAGACATCTCGGTATGTATATAAGCATATAATAGTATATAGTATATAATAGCCTCTCCATAATGTACACGTATAAATTTCCAGCATATTAAATAAATTTTATTTAAATATGTTAATATGTACCAAGACTTACAACAATATTTTAGAATACAAATACGCTGAACTAGAAAAGCCTTAAGCGTAGTGTTAATAGTAAATTGGTAAAAACTTACCAACAAGCTCCCAAGAGCGAATGTTTAACGCTAAAATATGGATGTTTTCGGCAAGATCAAGCAACGAAATAAAAATGTTAACGTTTTTTGAGTTGTCCATTAGATATATCAAACTGGCGCCTCAAAATTTTTCATTGAAAGCATGTCGACCATTACCAAGGCCAACATTCACTACCCATAAATATATTGCAAACAAAGGGAACACTCAGGAAGCACCTTAAAAACTGACAAAACTCATGCTTGGCTCTCATCATGATTATTCTCACAGGGTTTAGAAAGTTTCTCCATTAAAAATATCAAAAAATAAAATTAATGTGGTTGAATTATCAACGAGTAAAAAAATAACAAAACGAGCGAGATCATCAAATTCCGACTCCCTCCGGCACAAACCTCCGGCTCAAACTGCAACAGACTGCTTATAAGGCAACCAAAAATTTAATGTTTACATCATTATAAATTAATAAAAGTTTAAAAAGAAATGAAAAAAACTTCTTGAAAATTATTTTCCATAAAAAACGACCTTCAAAGCAACGTGCTTGAGGTAAGTTCGCTAACAGTCGAAGAATGAAATTTTACATCAATGCGTTTAAACATAAGAACGCACGCATAGACATTTTTGCAATCATCTCTTTAATAAATTTATACTATTTGCTTAATTGTAAAATGCAGATCTACTACTTTTATTCACAAATATAAAATTAAGTAACATTTTCATAGCACGAAAAAAAGTTTATAAAGATTTCATCATAAAAGAGACGCAGAAAAAAAACTCACCAAATTGAAACTCCAAACATATTGATTTAATTTTTAAAATCAAAATAAAACTTTGCCCTTTCGATAATCTTTATTGCAATCTCATCTTCTTTCTCTTCCATATCCTCACAAGACATCATCAGGAGACATCATCCTAAACCCAAAATTTCTCAACAACATTCTTAACGGCAACATCATCGTCATCATCTGAATCCACTACCATCATGTTTATTATTATCACCGTCCACATCATCGCATCAACGTTATCACCACAACATCAACATTATCACCAACACCACCAATATAATCATAGTCATTTTTGGTATTGCAAAAAACATATAATAAAACCAATTTGTTGATGAAACCTTTCAATTCATCTTAGTGTGGGGGCAATCTCTCAAGCGAAATCAACAACAGACTTATCACGTTCCGCACAATTGTCACAACAAAAACAACAACATCAAAAACAACAACAAACACACCACATACAACATCAAAAATGTCGCAACAACAACAACAACATCAACAACAATGAACTTATCACTTTAAATGCAAATGTCACAACAACAACAGCATTACCAGCCACATTAACAACAAACATCTCAGTCATTTCAACTGTCACATCAACATCAACTCAAACGACAGCGTTTTTACTACCACACTAAGATCACAATCAACTAAAAACATGTCACAACAATATACAGACACGCACACACATGCACGCACACTCACACACGCACGCACGCAGAAAAAATATTTGAAATAAGGCGATAGAGACAAATTGATGAAAGTTCACACGATTGGTTGTGCTTAAGAATAAGATGATGACGATATCAAAAATATAAAAATTACAACATATTATTCATTTATTATTTATTTATTCATTTATTACAATCCCTTCAATATTTTCCAGAGCCATCGACAACAAACACAAACTCCAAATAAATACACATGAAACAACCCACCAACACGCTGCCCAAGCATGAAAATAGAAACACGAAGCCAACCTCATGAAGGGTTTGAGATCCATTTGAGGCACATAATCAGCCGTGGTCTGCTGCACATCGGGCGGTTCCATGCTGTACTCATCGTCACCTGCGCCCGACATCTTGTTCACTTGGGAGATGATTCCCGCCATTGTCGGAACTGTGAAGTCTTCGTCGCACACGTTGCTGTAACATTTCGCGCGCTCCTCCTCAGTCTCACGCTGCCAAGTAATTTTGCGTGAATTAGTGAACCATCAACAAAATGTACTCCGCATAATTACACTGGATTGAATTTAGGTCGGGTGAACTTTTGTAAACTAATGAACCTAATGAAGAAAATGTGAAATAATATCAAATAATAATAATAATAATAATAAAAGTCCCATTTTCATTGAATAATTTGCTTGCGTTAGGCATAAACGTAAACGAGCGATCTGGAAAAGTATTGAAGTAAGCAAATAATCATCCCTCTTTATTGCCAGCGACATCTGCACATATGTTACCAGCCTGTTGATATTCTATCTATCTTTCGGCGCGGTCATCATTAGCATAAAATACGTAGCCATCGTATGAATTGAAAACTAACTAAGAAAATAAGGTTAATCTAGGCACGACTTGTATTTCTGAAAAAATGCAAACAGCTGGTTTATTATTGGACTCGTTGAATAAAACCTTATTCATTTGCGGTTATAAAATTTTTGATAAGACTCAGTTTAAATAAACAAGTTTGCCTGGAAAAATTGAAAATTTACTACAAGGTTATGACTCTATTGTAACCATGACAACTACAACAAATATTCGTGATTGGTTATTACTATTCAGATTGAAAGAACTTTCAATGAGATAGAAATGTTTTTCAGCAGATCATGCAACGGTGATAATGAAACGAGCACTTGCCAGGACATGGCATAAACATTACTTGGCGATGGCAATAAAGTTGACAAGTGATTCAAATGTAAATTTACATGAAAAAATGCAACTTACAGTAGCTGTATAGTATTATAAACGGGGTTACTACCCTTTAGGAGCTGCAGTTGTAATAATTTTGAAGATTCTTTTCACGCGGCAACATGGAAACAAGTCAAAATGAAAAGCTAAATAATTTTGAACATTTTGATAAAAGCACCTTGGCTAAATGAGTGCAGAGATAGTCCCTTCTCGACTGCTGAGCCCTGGCCTTCCTTCCTGGATCACGCAGTTCCCACGAATCTTTCCATTCTTTCAATCGATCTTCATCATCCGAGTTCTTCACAAAATGGACCGAGTCCTGTATTGAAAGTGAATCGTGTAAGAAGGAAATAATCTTTTATGAAAGTTTATTAACTTACGGAAGGTAAATCTTTATCTTTGAAAAGTTTGAGCACCCAGTGTGGTTTAGTGAGATCGAGTTTCTCCTTGATGAGTTTGGAGTCGTTGCTAGCCAGGGAGGAGGCGGAAGATGAAGACGCCGACACCTTCGAGGACTTACCTGCTGATTTGTTGAGTTTGGAGGTTGAATGCGTTCTTGTGGGTGATCTTTCCTGCTGTGATTTTCTTTGCTGGCCATTAATTTCAACGGTACTCTTTGGAGCTTTGAATTTTGTGAAAAATTTATAAAACAGAATCAAATTAAATAGATTTAACGACTGGTGAATGGAAAATTCGTCATCATCATAATCAACAACAACGTCATCATGATGATCAACAACAATCACCTCATCATCATCATCATCAACAACAACCTACTCATCATCATCATCAACGACAACCTCATCATCATCAACAACAACCACGTCATCATCATCATCAACAACCAGTCATCAGAACTAACTGACAGCTGCAATTTCTTTCTTCCTCTCCTGCTCGTTGTAGGCCACCACAAACTTCCACTGCGGTCTGTTCAGCGGCCACGAGTCATTCCTCACTTTTGCTTCAACACGATATAGATGGCGCTTATAATATCAGCACTTTTTTAATCATATAAATTATAACGGAATATTAATATTTAACAGTGAAAATCTTGCAAGTTACTCCGATCCTTCACGTTAAACATTCGGTCCATCCTTATGAAATTCTTGCCTGCTTATCAATGGCATAAACTTCATTCAAGAAACAGTAATCTGTTCTCAAAATTTTAGAATTTTCCTTTCTATAACAACCCTATTTGACCAAATTTATCAAAGGTTTGCTAGTTATTTTCAATGATCTTACATGCTGTCCAGCTTAAAATGTTGATGTCTGCATCTAATTGTGACACGAACACTGAGTACTCTACGCAACGTTTTTTGGTCAGCTTCAGTTCATTCCATCCGATCAAAAAACAGTGCCGACCGATCAGCACATGTACAAACATCAGCTCGTTTAACAGCGCATTTCCGTGATTATAGCTCTCACAGTTTTTAGAAAACTTCTGACCAACTTGTCCTTGCAGAATTTTTACATTTTAGGATCACCATCCAAGTGCCGTATAGCATTTAAAAAATTAAAAATATTGTGCAGGTCGGAATAAGATCGTGATCCATGCGGTCCGTTTCAAAATTTGTCTGCACTTTACAATTTTCTATTGGAATAATTATTTAAATTTGAACAAATTATTTTGAAGTCTTATATTATCCTTTCTTAACAACCGACCCCAAGTTATTTCTTTCAAAGTTACGAATGGTAACCCGTTCTTATCTATTTGTAGTTCAAACCTTGTTGTTCAAATCCCAAGTCAAAATAACAAAATAAGAATTAACTAACTGTTTCCATCACACTTAAGAGCACAACATCACAGCGACTTACTTTTTTTAAAACTATATCGAGAAAAAATTGTGTGACTATAATTTTGTGTATAGTGGATTTTGACGTGAACAATTTTTCCTAAGAAATTGTTTTTAAAGAAAGGTTATTAAAACCTTATTTTGATTAAAAACATTCAATTTATTTATTAAATTTAATTGCCTAAGAATTGAAACCAACATTTTTCGATGTTGGAAATCAGCAAGACGCAGTTTAAGAATAACAATCAATGAAATCTTTTGAAGTTTTACGAAAAATTCAATCAAAACTATGATTAAAAGAAAATTTAGACAGCTAGCTTAATAATGCTTATTAAATATGACGTTTCCAGCACTAGATCAACCTCACTAGCAGTTCAGTTTCTCAGATTTAACTTTTTAATAGATTTCAATTAAAAATTTTACTAATCATTATTAAGCTATCAAAATTTCCAATTGTAAACCGTAAAAAATTTACCTGAAACACTGAATTGCCAGTCAAGTACCGTTAACCTTATATTTTAGTGCAATAGTAATTTCTGTGTTCTACCAAATAACAGAGACAGAACGTAATTGGAATGATTTGTGAAATTGAAAGAATGAAATTGCTTGCATTGTGTGGGCAGTGTACACTGTACATACACGGGTGTACACAATCCATGAAGTTGAGCAAACAAACAACATCAAGCAAGCATGAATTTTAAACGACTCAACATTTTTCAGACTTGCATAATAAAGTGAACGTTTTCTTTAATATACGGTGAGTGTTTCGAAAATCTAAATAAGAACATAACGAGACACTGCAATAAACTAACATCCAAATTGAGTGTGAAAATACCTTGTGTGCATTTTTAAAGTTGCAAACGGGCATCGGGTACAGGAATGAAAAATCCTCCACTGCCTTTCGAAACAAAAAAAGAAATGATTACATGATTAGGGGGTTAAGGGACAGGCGGATGCTGAATGAACAGAAAATATGAACGCCACAATGTCAAAGTACCTCTCCAAAATCCTTCAACATTGTCGTCAGCTGTTTGTCGTCATCAACTTTCCTGACGTCATCACCATCATCTCTTCCATCTTTGTTGCTTTTGTTTGTGTTTGGAGACTTGAATTCATAAATAGTTTTTAGATAAAATAAATATTGTAAAGATCAAAATTGAAATAACCATTTGAAAAATCATAAAAAAATCACATTGTCATTCTGATCTTTATTGGGTGGATGAGTGTCGTTCTTCTCAGTTGCAACATTCTGAACTTGAAGAATGAATTGAAACATTAGAACAGATTAGTAACATCTGTTGACTGCAAATTTTTTGAAAACATATATTTACTAAGAAAGAACTTGAGTTTCAAAATATTCGCATAAAATCATGTCTTTGCAGCTATCCTAAAAAGACGTTAAACATAAAATAAATTGTCTGAAATTTATCAATGCGACCAGGAGAAAAGTGAAAAACATGCACGGAGTGACGTTGAAATAAGTTGTATAAAATTTACAAATTTAAAATTAAAGTTAATAAATATTTGAAAAGCGGAGTGACTGTAACGATGATGCAAACTAAACAAACATTCAACATTCTCCAACAAATGACACAACAGATTCTACAAACACCAATCAAATCCTTATTTACCTTCAGCCCCACCGCCTTCATCATCATCAGCAGCATCATCAGCTTCTTTTCCATCAGCAGCCTCTGCAACAGATGTTGTGGGATGACGTGTGGGCAGAACAGTCTGAAAGATTGTTGGTGGTTCTTCGGCGAGGAAATGGAAGGCAGGGACGACAATGCTGCCAAGCGCATGCGAGCTCCACTTGAGACAATCGTCGTCGAATATTCGCAACTCAACCAACGCGCATGGATTCGATGCTTTGAAACTGAAGCTTATAACTTGGTTCTGTGTTACAGTCAACTTGTACCTGTTATGTTAGATTTGTAAAAGACGATTAACGTTTTGTCGATGATGCTTAATTGCTCCTTGTGAAAATAAATCACTGTCTGTATAATATTAACGTGGTTTGAAATGAAAACATTGTTCGAATTTTGAATCAGAGAAACAATCCTCCAAGTAATTGTTAATCGACGTTTTCAAGAAGTATAAACCTGAAAACAAATTTCTTAACTGGACAGTGATACTGAATGATTTCATGAACATCAAATTGCTTCTTGATATCGTCCTCATTGGGCTTTTCCAATATTCCAGTAGCAGGCGAGCCAATTAATTTCAGTTTCCATTTATTTTTCTTCAAACATTTGCACGTTTCTCCCACGATTGTGTAGCCAAACTGTTTAAATGTTAAATAACATTTGACGTGACTATAAAAATCTAGATTGAAAATTTCAAAAATAAAACACTTATATCTTTAGGCCGTATGCTAAGTGAGCGTTAAACGAAAAGTATTATGTGAAAGGTGTGGTATGTAAGTAAATCGCGGATTTTTGAAAAAGGTGATGAATTTAATTTACAATGTCACTGACGATTAAAGCCAGTAAAGCATGGGGATCTTACGTGTTCTTTATTCATAATCCACCTCAATTAAGAGGAAAAATGTTTCTGTTGCTTCAGCCAAGGTTTGGAACTCATATATTGAAAAGTTAGCAGAAACATCAACCGTAAAGTGAAACATTTAAACCTTCTGCGACAATAAACGCGCTCTACATGTCTACAATACAATACAATCAACACAACACCAAACAATACAATACAACACAGTACAATACAATTCAATACAATATAATACCATAAAATAAAATACAACATAATACAATTTAATACAACACAACACAAATAAATGTAAACAAGCTGTTTGATGTATATGGAGAAATGCCCAGGTGTATTGTTGATTAGTCAACAAACAAGTTCGTTCAAAATCATGCAGCTGGTTCGACATTAATTGCTATGAAATAAAACGATCTACTCGTGAATTAAAAAAAGTTCATCGACGTACATAAACCTTTTTCGTTGAAAAAAAGCCAGTGCAGAAAAGCAATCAATATATTACCAATCGCTGATAATTTCAAAGTCTGGTAAACTAAAAAATTTATGGAAGATTTTTACGTCATTACTTAGTAAACAAAAAATGTGTGCACGACCTCTCCACCAATCACAGCTCAAGAGTTTTTAACACATCTAAAAGCAAAGTCCGAGCTGTCAGCTGATAAGATTGTCAATCCGCCAGAATTCAGGTCGACCGATAGCTGTTTCCATTAGTTTGAGTACTTCCAAGGCCGATTTAAAGACAATCATTTTGTTTTCTTCAAGTATAACATGCTGCCTCGGCCCTATTCCAACATTTTTCTTGGTGGAATTTGTTGATACGCTTCTGCCATTTTTATTAAACCTGGTCAGTAAATGTTTACAAACATCAACGTTACCCAGTTCCCAAAAGATTGCAGTATTCAAGTCGTTGTAGAAGAGACCTGGTCTAGCGAACAACGTTGTGGCCAACTACAGACCAATTTTAAACCTTACCTTCGTTTCAAAAATAAATGAAAGAATTGTCGCTTGCCAGCTCCTCGCTTACCTGATTAAAAACTCATTACTTCCAAAAGTTCAATCAGGTTTTCGTCAAGCACATTTAACTGAGACAGCAGTTTTGAAGGTGGTTTCAGACGTCTGTGACACAATTGATGCTGGTAACATATCATTGCCAACACTTCTTAATGTAAGTGCTGTTTACGACACAGATATTATTGAAGCGTCTTTCTAGTTCATTTGATATTGGTGGAGATGCTCTAAGTTATTCAAATCTCAAGTTGCCGGTGTTGATTGGAGTGGACTGAGCACGGCTTTTTCAGAATTGATCTGCAGTGTACCACAGGGCTCAGTACTTGGTCTTCTGCTATACATCATGTACACCGCAGATATCGTCAACGTCGTCAAAGCAGCCGGTCTCAGCTGTCACCTTTACTCTGATGATATTCAACTTTACGGATTTGGACTACCTGACTTATCACTTCAAGTCTTCTTTGCTATGTTGAATGCAGTAAACTTAGTTAGTTGCTGGATGTCATCAAACAAGCTTAAACTCAATGTCAAGAAAACTCAATATTGTTGAAAGAGAACGCCGCATGACCTCAACCGTTAAAATGACAACTGCAATGCGATTATGTTTGGTGTCAACTTATCCCTTCATGATGGTTTTTATTCCGTTCAGAACACTGCAGCGAGACTTGTTTCTGGTTATTTGAACTTCGATTCAATATCATCATACATCAGGGATGATCTACACTGGCTTTGCATGCCAGAAATAATCGATTTCAAACTAGATACAATACAATACAAGTTATACAATGCAATACAATACAATGCAGTACAAATATAAAAAGACATAACAAAGAAACAAAAATTAAAGAAATTGACCTTGTTTTTGAAGTAACGCTGAGCGGCAACATCACCAAGAAGTTTCGGCATTTCGCAATTGGTGTCGTTGTTGATGACTCTGACTCTGATGACGGGATTGGGAGGAGTTTGGGAGGAGGGTGGGGCCGAGGATGGGGTAACGAATAACTTGGGGAGGAATATCATGTTGTCAGTCGGAGCGTGGAAGATGTCCCTGGAGACATGAAGAGTTTTTATGTTCAGTGGTGACTATGACTATGACACTGACTATGTATTTGTGAATATAACTTGAAGTAAAAGCAGAAAACAATTATTCATTACAAGACATCTGTTTGTTAATTCACTAACATAGTAATATTACAACGAGATTTATTCATCACAATCGTCATATACAAAAGAACTGATTCATCATATTGATGATGATTTGAACCGATGATATGATGGATGGATGAGATGAATCATTCATTCTGACGATGATGATAAACAAAAATAACGATGTCGACAGTCATGATGATGATGATGATGATGATGATGATGATGATGATGATGATGATGATGATGGTGGTGATGATGATGATGATGATGATGATGATCGACCTAATACATCACGTGATCAAATTAAAAAGGTAAATAAAAAATAAAAATACGAAAATCGACGGAATCGTTATTGGTAAAAATGCAACCCTTCACTCACCTGAACACCAACCTCCACCCTTCCACATCATCTTCATCCTCCTCATCTCCTGCCACCCCCTCATACTCCTGCACCACCACCTTATCAACTTCATCGACGCAGAATGGAAAGCTCATCAACCAGTCAGGGTACAACTTGAACAAATGTCTTTCAGGGGTTTTATACACGTTGGGAATAAATTTAATGGAAACACGTGAACAACCTAACATATTCTGAATGTTAAACGCTAATAACTGACATGCAATATCAAATCAATCATTACAAAATCATTACAAAATTTTTAATGAATCATCAACTAAATTAATTAAAATAATTACTGTACAATCATTACAAAAATGACTAAAAGATATTTTAATGCTATTTTGTATTTCTGAAATAATTTCCATTCCAAAGTTTCATTGTTACATCGTACACGGAATGATTTGAACAAATGAAGGATTACTGAAACAGCGCAACTAATATAAATTTAATCATATTCTAACTTAAAAAAGCAAAGCCCAAAAGGTAGAGAGTTGTTTCTGAGAAACGTCGAAAGTTTCATGGCCATCTGTTTGACGGATTCGTAATGTTTCTTTTGCTTCAAACCGGCTGATCATGGTTTAAAAATAAAAATAGTATGTTATAACAAAAATTTATAGTAAATTTATAATAAATTAATTAACAATGACAATGCTGTCGTTCAATAATACAATCATCAATATTCAAAAAGTCTAAATAAAAATTATATATTATAATTTATAGACTCAAAATTTCATTAGAAGCAATGCACTTGATAAAAAAAAATAAACAACTGATGGTTATGAGTGGCATGGCTCTAAAGTTGACGATCTTCCTGAAGAAATGTCCTCTCCAATGTTGTTGAACCTTCGTGGCTGCCTGGTGCTCTGCCAAGGTTGGCTCCCTACGTTCGTATTGTTCATGCCTCCGTATCATTACATGCTGTAACACTGCATTATCCCTAATGATACTAACAACACATCACCATCATCACATTCAACATTTAAATCAACAGTTATTAGATCAAATGATTACAAAATTTATAACTAGGTCACCCATCATTAGCGCAACCTGTTGGTCCAGCGGTTCAGTTTCAATTTCTCCTCCATACTTTTCTGTTCAGTTGAGCTTGATGCCTGAAGATCTTGAGTCGTTGGTGATGATGGTGATAAAAATGATGGTGTCAGGAATACTAGAATGATCAAATAACAATAATAACAACAATCTCAGCTGAAACAAGAATAATGATGATATTGTTGACAAGGCCTGCAGTCATTAATAATATGTATAACAAATTGTGTGGCAGTTTAAAATAATGATGACATCAACATCCACAGATGATTCAATCTGCATAACAAGTTGGCAATGTAGTAAAATACAATAAGAGACATTAAGAGATTGCTGGTTGTATATAACAACACCACATCATGCAAGAGCCGTTTGAAATGTTCAAACTTTTTTTATTCTGCGCCTTTTTCGAGTTTGGAGTCGTCTGTCCCTTTTCATTCGATTGTGCGCCTGATGAAAAGTTTAACAAAAAATAATGATGCAGTTGTTGTTATCGTTGCTGTAGAAATTTTGAACAAAGTGGCACTAGTTCTGAGAAAACCAGACTAATATAAAGGTAATACAACTAATGAAATCATCTACTTTGTTTCGCAGTTTGATCGCCAGATGACAGAATGGTGTTGCATTCATATTCCACCCCAAGCGGATTTGGAGTTATGACGTCAAAAAAGAGAACCCTCAATGCATAATTCATTTCGCGACTGATGAAATGAACCAGTTCAGATTGTGTTGTTGTTGGTGGCTGTTGCTGCTGCTGCTGATGTTGCTGTTGCTGTGGTTTTTGTTGTTGCTCTGAAGGTTTTAATTGTTGTAGTTGTTGTTCCGAAAGTTTTTGCTGGCGGTCGCAGTCTTTCATGGCCATATAGAAGGCTTCCTTGAAGGACTTCAGCGGGGAAATTAAAGACTTTAATGAATACTCTTTTGCAAACCTCGAGATATGCAGCAAGTTATAAGAAAACATTTACGTATTCCTATTTTTTGTAAAAAAATTTATAATTCGCATTATGCAATTAATATTTACTGAACTGGACAAGAAAGTGAAAATAAGGAAGTGTAAGCTGTAGTTCTGCAAAAAGATTTTTGTGCGTACGAAACGATTTTTGTAAAAAACTGAAATTTAAAAACAAAAACATGGACAGGATATTTACTAAGTCTCGTCAACTTGTTGACACGAAATGAGTTACTGTTAAAATAACTTTTAGGTGGCCAACCACTGCCCAATAAGTAATGAAACACGACTGTTTTTCTAAATTCTCACTTTTTATTTCAAAGTTGTTGTTAACAATCTCAAACAGCAACAACATGAACAGAGGAAGCATGCCGCAGTCAACCAACCTGATCCTGTCTTTTGTAGGAGAGGGAGAGATCAGCCCTGCAGAGGAGCACCTTGAAGATGAAGTGATTGAAAGAGACTTGATACTTCTCATAGCCTCCGAAATTGAGAAACATTTCTGACATGCATTTCATCGTGCCGGCTGCATATGCTTTCAATGTCAGACTGTCCTGTTTTTATTTACAAATTTTTAAATTATATTAAAAAAAATTGTTACACACAAACACGCACGAATTCAGGCGTGCAGACAAGTGAAAGGTGGATCTTCTCTTCAGTGGCGATCGAATTTTCTTTGTAGCCACCACGCTTGCGTCCAATTAAGCGGATTCATGTCGACTTTTCAGTCCAAATAAAAAACTAATTTGATTAGCCAGTAGTCTGATTAAACAACTTCTATTGCGTAAATTTTTTGCTCCTCTCGATTTTGCTTTTAAAAACAACTTCCAAGTGATGAGTCAGTTCAACAAACATTAAGCAAGCAACAACCAATCCTCAATCATCAACCAATCCTCAATTCAGACAGCGGACCCTAGCACCGATGCAACATTAACTTACTTCCATAAGTTTGCTGATAGCTTCGTGCTCGTCCAACAGTGATAGGCTGATGTTTGAGCAAGTGTGAACGTGCCAGATGTGAGGCGAGGACATGTGGAGTTGTAACACTTGCCGGCTGGTGGCATGTAAGTGCGACATAAAAGTTAATGCGTGCTATCGCTGGTTGTCATTTTTTATTTTTGTTTATATCAATTATTATTATTCAATTATGGTTAACATGTTATTTTTTATTTCAATGATTCTTTCTGTTTGGGGCTATAACCTAAAGATCTAGTGACACATTCGTTAACTAATTTTTGATGGTGATGACAAGAGTCACGAGTTTATATTTTTCAGTTTAGACTCAAGATCCGCAGATCCGCAGAGATTAAAATTCAGAGTCGTAATTAAATTAATTTTGAATGATTGCCCATCCAAAATTAGGAAATCTAAAAATGAAAACGCCTCTCAAGAGGAAACACGAGAATATTTATTAACCCTGGTTGCAGTGCAAGAACATTCGAGAAGCTGCCGGTTGTTTTAATCTTCATGATTGGACAGTCAGCAACGACGTCTCTCCATGTGTACTTGTAGATGTTCAGCACGCCTGCACGCAACTTGCTCGCTTCGTGATCAACGCAACATTCTTTGAATTAGCCAATATATACAAAAACAAAAGTCAAAAATCAAAGTAAAGAATACGGTAGATAACTTGGCGAGAACCTTCTGGCATGATTTCATCATTGTCGCAGTCATTGGCGATGTAGACGCCGCCATCGCCATCCACGTCGTCAACCATGAACACCATGTCGCTGTGTGGAACGTTCGTCCGCACCTTCTGACGCACCTCAGATTTTCCACTAATTGTTTTCCTTTCTTCGTGTTTATCAGTTCTGTTATCGACTCCATCTCCGTTTCCACGATGACCTATGACGTCAGCAGTGATGTCATGAGTGGCTTGCTCATCAGCTGATTGATGCTCCCCTCTGAAGAATCCTTCATTAGCATCGAAATGCCCACCAGTCACCACCATCCCTCCCAACTCGTTGACGACCGAGCCACACGCAGACCTTCTATGCTTCTCAGCCGATGCAACGGCAGCTCTGTTGCTGTCCGAGGCTGACGAATTTCTCATTGGAAAGTGTGCGGATAGGGAGGGTAGCGGATAGATCCACTGACTGAAACACGTGAAGTTGATGATTACGTTGGCCTGCTCATTCAAGTCCACATCTATTTAACAAAACAAATGCTTGTCTGTGTTATCGAACTAATTAGGGTGATGGGGTTGATTAGAAATAATGACTTTTACACCTTCATTGCTGAACGATCAACCCTGATGAATATTGTTATAACCGCTGGAATGATCAAATTGCGCTCTATTGTTTGTTATCGTAATTATTGATATTTTTGCCATGCTTGTAATCTTTGGATAAGAGGATTGTAAAGAAATATCGAGTCTATGCTAACAAGGCTGTATATAGGTCCTACGTAGTCAGGTTTGCAATCAGGTTTCCAGCAAAGAAAGCGGAGTCGTAAATGTGATTTATGTAGTTACTTGGAATAGTGATAGTTAAATGTTTCTATCACTGTTGGTATTCAAATAAACGTTGCATTTGAGGCAGACGAACACTTGACGATCGTTGGAAGCTACAACACTGGTGTTGCAATATAGAGATCTTTGAAGTTATAACATCGGTGTTTGTAGCTACGAGCGTCAAGGGTTACAACAATATGAACAACATATCATAACAATTCTCACGAGCCAACATCATATTATCATATTTATAAATTTGGTACCAAGTAAAATGAGGAAACTTTCATTCTACAATTTAATCTAATCATAATATCAAAATATTGTTGAACAAAAATTCTAACACAGATATTTTGGATTGCATATAGTCGGTGGAGAGTCTGCATCTTGCGATGGAGGCTGCATGGAGATGACGTTTTATTTAAGTACAAATTGAAGATTAGGCAATAGTTAAAAACTTGACAAAAACGGTTTTATGTAAAAAAAACAATATAAACTTATTACATTTATCTAATGATAAATTGAATTTTATTAGCAAACCCGTGGGACCTTGCTTTTTTCGGATTTGTTCTGCACGGAGAGTGTATTGTTTGGTACGGACGACGGCACGCTGGTCCCTGATTTAGACATTGCAGTCGACATCTGTTCGTTGTGGGTTCGTGCATGTGTTTCATGTAACGTTTGTGATTGTTGTCTCTGTAATATAATATATAGTTAGGTTTTGAAATTTATTTTTGCCAAGTTATCAGTTTGAAAATATATCCAAGATTTGAGTTTGTTGTGGAAGTTTTAAAGATGAAAATATGAAACAATTTAACTCCATGCTTACGTGTTCATCTGTCAACTTCTCACTGAAAGGGTACGTTTCAGGTTTGTGATATACTTTAACAAACCTTGAAAATTTATTTATTTTTTTTATATAAATTTTGTAATCACATCACAATTTTCTTTTAAAAACCACAGCATAATTCTCAGCTATATACAATACTTTTCAATAGACTAACGAAAAACTTTCTTATTTAAAGAATTCAATAACGGCTTTAAAAATAATCGCTCATTTCATTGTCACGCAGAACAACATCACCCAGCCGAACCAACTTGAAACATCTGGCAAAAACGTCGAAATCCATCCAGAAAGACCGGGTGGTGGGCAGTTTGGGAAGTTGAGGAACATCTGTTGCTGCGCCTGTCTCTTCATCTCCTTTCTTTGTCTTCTTTTTTAAATCTTTGTTTGTCGTTTATTGTGTTTGAAATTTATTGACTATAACATCGTGAACAGTGTAATATCACTTTTTAACAATAAAACATTCTCTTAACTAATGTGTAGTGTAGAATGAACATTTTATGCTCATTTATTATCATTTAAATTTATGAGTAGCGTCGTGAACAACAGAACCAATAGTATGGAGTAATCATGATTAATATAATCGTCATCATCATCACCAACAAGTCACCATCAATATCAAGTCATCATTACCATCATTATCAAGTCATCATCACCATCATTATCAAGTCATCATCACCATCATCATCACCCATCCTCACAATCGTCGTCATCATCATTGCCGCAAACAGTTGAACCCTAACCTTGCCTACTCCGAGAACTTTTAACACCGGCCAACGATTTCTTCCGGTCCTTGCTTGGAGATGGAGACCTGCTGGATTTCTCCTATCGAAACATCATTATTCTAATCATAATCGCCATCATTCACCACCTTCATCATCATCACAATTGAAAATGTTTTCAACAGAATAACAACTACGCGGTATTAACGTGAACTAGATGGTGATGTTTCTTATAACTCATTCACACAAACACATACAGACATGAAATCACATACATATGCACAAACACATACAAATGTACAAATGCATACCGACGTACAAATACAGGCAAATTTTCCATCACATACAGAGGTACAATCAGGTAAAGTAGGGGTGGGCAAACTTCTTGCGTGAGGGCGGCATTGAGAACGATTTTACCTCTGAAGAGCCTCATATGTACTTGAATTGCAAATTTTTTCGACCCGGGGGAGAATTTTTTTAAGAGTTGGGGCCCCTTTTTTGATCATGTCCGGCTGACGACCTTTTTATTGGAGGACAAGGCCTCGCGGGTCACATGTTTGCCCACCCCCTGTAATACAAACTCGTACAGACGTAAAACCTCAGTCAAACTATTTAATAAATTTTCAGCTGAATATTACGATACAAATCTAACTTTGTTTTCTGAAATATCAGCAGCCGAAGTGTTCGTCGGTGTGGTTGCCACACTGGTTACATTTGAGACCAGCGCCTTCTCCAGCGTCTGCTTCATCTGCCTAGTTCAAATAATTCAACAGTCTAGTTTTAAACTCTAAACATGACAAAAATCGGAAGGAGCATAACTTACTGATTAAGAGCGGCATACTCGGTCTCATTGTTCACGAACGCGGAAGAAATCCTCACACATTGAATTGGTTTGTCATTCGCTGTTCAATTGATGAATAATTATTAAACACAAATGACATTATCTCTACCATAATCTTCGACACCGTCATACTTGCTATTTTCACCGGCTTCCTCATTTTCACCCTTAAACTAGCCTAGAGATTACTAACACTGCCGTGCTGCCATGTTTGTCACTTTTCAACAAGTGCATAGTTTTTTGAAATAACTTTTTTAAGCGGTAATAAACTCAAAAATTTTGCAGTTCCGAAAGTTCGTTTTTTGCTTTCAGAGACTCGGCTGTGACGATGCATCCAACGGAACAAATACAAACCTTCGCAGTCCTCGTACCTCGGTCTCAGCATCTTCCAGGCCGGAATGGATTGGATGGCAGGGGGAGGTTCCAGAGGGACTGACCTAGTCTGAGTGAGGAGGAGAGGATGTGACAGATCAGGAACCAGGCCGTACTCGGATAACAAGAAGTATTTGTCTTGCTGCCATGTAATAACAAAGCGAATAAATTGCTTAATTATATATGACAATGAAGCGAATTTATTTAAAAATGTAAGACAAAAAACCTCTTAATTCAATATTTCCAAATATCATAAAAATTGAGAAGTTATAAAAGCTAATGAAATTAAGAAAAATGTTACTATTTCTATAAGAATTTTTTAAAATAACTTACTATGATTTTTTAATATTTTAGACAAAATTAATTTATAAAAAATTTATTTTTTATTCAAAACATTTGATGAACAAGTTAAAGTTATTTGAAACTTCGCCATGAAATGTCACATCACGACAATATAGTATGGTCATATTGAGCTTATAATAACGAAAAGCAAATCTTGAAAATGAAAATAAATGGCGGAAAAACAATTAACCAGTTCGTTTTTTTCAGATTTAGTAAAAAGGGGTTTAGCAGTACCCTGGTACAGACCCATCACGATAACTTCCGGTTTTGCAGGTGGCAGGTCGGACTTCTTCTCTTCCACTACCACTTCAAAAAATTTTTTAATTTCAGGCATCCATCTAATTGTATGCATAACAAACCGGGCGACACTTAATAGTGCGTAACAAATATTATTTCCCAGTGGCGGACTAAAGAAAGGTGGCATAATTTTTTCTAAGTTTTTAAAGTTTTGGGTGCCCCGTTAAATTTCAAAACTTTCGAAAGTTCTACCCTTCATCAACGTTGTTTAAATCCACCCCTCTATTACTCAGAATCTTATTGACAATATTTATTATTTGGGCGGCGGGATGGCTCAATGGTTAAAGGCGCCTGGTCTTGCTATTGCAATGACTGGGTTCGAATACAAAGAGATCTCCGCCTATCACATGCAATGCGTATGATGCGTGGTTTGCACGCGTATTCATATACGCTGTGTGTGTTTGTCGTTGAAACCTCTGAAGCTAACGCAAAAGAGAGAGAGTAACCTTTAACCTTTAACCTTTTATTTAACCAAGCAACATGCCAAAACATCAATTGTAACCTTTTTCTTCTTTAAACTTTCCTTTTGATTTTGCTGCTGTCAATTATTTTAACAACATTTAAATTTTATATCATTTATCACAAACTTGTTATCATATATCACATCATATATCACTTGTTAAAACTTGTTAAAATGAAAATAAAAAATAAACTCTTACAAATCGTGTACGAAATTTTTTTATAAAATATATGAAGATCGGCTGAAAATAACTTTCTTACAAATCATATACAATCACTGCCATTCTAACATTGAGGTCACAAATGGTTAGCATAATATGAAACTGAGAAACAGCTGCTGCAATATTGCTTACTATAAAAAAATTACGAACTGTAAAGTTTATTTACAAATTAGATAATTTGACAATTAGCAACCAATGAGAACAATAAAAAAAGGGAAATAGCAAACATATGATTGTCAAAATTGAGTACCTTTGGCCGTACTTCTCGTCTTGTCCATTTTAGATTTGCTTCTGTTCTGTGGAAGTATATAATTAAATAACGTTTCATTTATATGTTAAACCATGAAAAATGTTCATTTGAGCTATAATTTGTCATTGGCTCTATGGAATATAGTCTCCAACAGTGTCTATTTAGTTCCAAACATCAGCACTCCACGCTGAAACACCAGCGCAATAACTTTGGTAGAATTCACTTTCTACCGTAGCGCGGCAATCAATAAAACAATAGAATACTTTTCGCAATACTTATCAAAATTTTACATTTTTTTTGTGTTGATTTGAAAGTTTCATTGAAATTTAAACAACGTCCAAAAACGAAATATAACATCATCAAGCCAACCAGCAGCCTTTTGATGCAACAAATGAGAAAGCATATAACCTACTTTTTCTGGAGAATCATTTGCGGGCAGTGACTCAACAGCCGCAGTAGCAGTAGCAAGCGCAGCCTCAGCCGCAGCTACTTCTTCAGCTGATGGCGGCAATTTGAATTCATCCAATTCTTTTTTCAACATACTCCATACTTCGTTTAAATTGGAACTTCTGGGAAGGTACAAAATAATAAACGCTCGCAAAATATAAGTTATAATGAGAGTAAAGCCAAAGAATGGTGCAATATTGCAAATAATATTAAGTAATGTTATTGATATTATGTATCGAGATTATGATTTACACGGCAAGCAACCTGATCGGGAGGAGTTCGGGCAGCCAGCCGGTGAGGCACTGAACCACGCTGAAATCTCCAAACTCCCATTCTCTTATGGTGGCTGGGTAGCTGTGTGGTGGAAGTTTAAATTCATCTGAATGAGTTTTATAATAATTCACACACTGCTAATCGTAAAAGTCAACACAAGAATGAGATGAAATACGCATGACGAGTTACAGCATTATCATTTTTATTATAATATAAACAATTTTGTTGATGATAAAAACAATGAAACGTATTTTCATTTACGACTTTTTCTTCACTACGCTACAGCAAGCCACAAATCCAATGGTTGCATCTTTTGCGCTTTCATCATTAATAAGTTAGGCGATTTTTTCGTTTTACCATTCATAGAATTTGTTCTGATAAATTTAGACACTACATTTTGACACCGATCTATCGTCTGAGGCTTGATAGACATCTGTTTAAAATTGTCGTCTCATTCAAATTTTCAACTCCTCGTAACTTTTGTGATTCACATCATGTTGGCTGCTGTATTTTTTACTTTACTAAATCAACCAATTGCATTTCTTTTCTTACAACCCCATTTTTTTAACAAACGCCGTACAACAATCCATTTTTAATAACAGGTTTGATTTCATCAACCAATTAAAACTCCTAAAATCTTAAATCAAATAATAAAAATTTCACTATAGGATATTACATTGAATCTAATCACAACATAAATGGAAACAAGAATGGAACAAACTCGAGGGCGGCAATTTTGACGAGAGCCTTGGAGAGCAACATGGGCCACAACTCATGTTGTAGCATGGTCGATGGAAGAAGCAGGTTGCAGTTTGCGTCAACAGGCAGCAGATCATCAATTGTTATCTTGCGCCAGTTACCCTTGTCACAAATGAACATTTAGTTTGAAAGTAAACAAATATAATAACATTTAATAACTTGGTATATAAAGAACATTTTAAATACATTAAAAATAAATACAACAAGCCACATACGATTTAAAATTTCTGAAAGCAGTCTACAGTATTATACACTAAATTGATTTTTTTTCAGTAAATTATGGAATAAAATAGAAATATAAATTTTTTTGGCAAAATCAATTAAAACTGATACAAATTATTTGTCAAGATTCAAATAAAAACTACGGATACCATCCAGTAAAGTTTGATGCAGTACTTTCCATATTTGTTGTAGGATGGGATACTCGCGGAGGTCCAAACACCTCCGGGTCCACCGACCATCGGAGTGACTGCCGTCTGTTTGCCACCTTTTGTAGCTGCCTGTGGTGCGACTCCTGGCGATGAATATATGTGGTTCCAAGGCCTCCAAATCTGACTGCTGTTGTTGAAGTTGTTGTTGTTGTTGCTGCTGTTATTAAACTGGGCGTCTTTGTTGTCGTCGTCGTAATCGTCCACCTCGTCCTCCACGCTGTTGAAACTCATTTCGTTTTTCTTACTGTAGTTGTTGTTATCAGCGTCGCTGTCGACGTTTTCACTAGCGTCATTGCTGTCGTTTGTGTTTTTATTACTTTTATTCTTATTTTTTTGTTTATTTTTTGGCATCAAAGTTTTTTTGAGGTTTGTGTTGGAGTTTGATTGAAGAGCAGGTTGTGCTGCATGGAGTGCAGTTGACTGATCTTGCAGGTAGGACAAGGTGGTTACTTCTGCTATTATGAACCTCATCAACTGAAAGAGAAAAGTAAATTACTGAAATTTAACTCTCCAGCGAAGAACAGGAAAAAAATTCTTAAGAATATTCATGTATCACAGACATATTTATAAACTTTATGTATTATCACTATTGTTACAATTTTTATCACCCAAATCGTCAACTCATCATAAACAACATTTTCAATCTGAAGTCGGCACAACAAACATGCAGGACCTCACTCATGTGTACCCTGGTGGACATTGAGGTCAAATCAAAGTGGTCCAGACCGGAACTATCAACAACCACTGGCATCTGTCGACACAAAATTTAATCAACACCACAAAGTTACAAATGCAACGACTACTAAGAAAAATAATGCAACTACCGCAAATAATAATATAATAAAAATAATAAGAACAGGAATAATAATACCAATAATATTGTTGATGTTATTTAGAATAGTAAAATTGGTAGAAGTTGTGTAGGTAAAAAAATAAAAAAGCAAGTTGAGTTTTTCTCCCCAGAGTTCTGTACAGATAGCATAAGAGAGTAGAGTACAGTTAAGGAACCTATCATAGTACAATGGAGAGCTGATACTCTGCAAAAGTAGCGTAGAACCAACTTTATATAGTATATTACGTCATCTATCGTCATCTTCATCATCGTCTTCATTCATCATCATTCATTCACCACCACCACCATCATCATCATCGTCTTGACCTTATCTTTGATGAACTCATGAGGTCGGATCCACTTATGTACTTGGGACGCCAGAGATGTGGGAAGCATGCATATGCCATCCGGATCCTCAAAATAGGAACCTTCCTGCATTAAAATAAGAAAAATATAATGAAAAAATTATATTACAATTTTAGTTAAAGAAAAATGATTAGGAATTTCATTTGTCACGTGATGATTATCATGTAATGTAATAAAAACATGAAAGCAATTATATCATGATCTTGATAATGATCCTCATAACCATTTACATTTCCGTCATCATCATAATCATCCCTCTCCATGCCATTTCTCATTTGCCGAAATTTTTTTCTTCATGTTTTTATAACTTCAATTAAGAGCATGTCAAATCAGAGCGAACACAACAGAGCAAGTACAAGAAGCATTACATTTGATGAAGTTGTTGTCGCGGCTGCCATTGCTGCTACTGCCGCTATCGTTGTTCCTTGCTTGTTTTTATCCTTTGATCTAACATCTGCAGCCGTGTGAACATCAGTCTGCATGGTTGAATGAATATTATGATCATAATTTAATGTTTATTACGATCGTGGTTAAATATTGATGTTAATGTATTATTTCCAGTTTAAAGAAATTTCAAATTGTGAATTATTCGCTATCTCCTAACGACCGATATAATGGAAAGATGTTTTAATGAATCAGATATGTTATGATGGTGTGTACGTAGTTTTGTTATTTATCAAAAATAATTGATTTTTTTATTAAATGATAGTAAAAATGTTAACAAAAACAGCAAGAATAATAACGTAACGCGCGCGCGCCCACACTACACACACACACTCTACACACACACACGCACACACACAAACACCACACACACATACACACACAAGTAACTGATTTAGATGCAACCGGCAACTAAATAAATATCGCCAAGTGAATGCCTGTCCGCCACGCCAATCACCCCAACCACTATCAGGAATTTAAATCTGAACAAAGACCGAACAAATGAAGATAGTGCCAGGATATTGATCATGCAAGGCTTGCTAAATTGAAGTTTTTTTAAAACTGCATCTCCACTCAATGCGTGTGATAACCCTACGAAATTTGTAGTGCCAACAACGGTGAAAAGATTAATAGTAAAACAACGTTACAGCTACATGTTGAATGGAGTTGGTGAAATAATTCGTGAAAAAAAACACAGCCAAAAATATATTTAAGACGACCTACCCACTTCTCCTGAGCCAACGTAGCTTCGTTCCAAACAGGCCACACTGTCACATCCACTGGTTGGCTCCTTTGTTTCAATTAGTAATTTAAATTGTTCATTTGTTTAAAGAAAACTAGCGTTAATTATACTTAATTAATGGATTCATCAACCAAATGAGCAGACGAAGGAAGGTCCAGTGGTTAATGCAAAAATAAAATAATAAAAAAACACCCTCAAAAGATAAGAGAATCGTAACAAAACACAAAACGGCATAACGAATGGCAGGCAGACCGGTGTGATACGAGTAACAAGAAAGTGAAATGTATAAATAAAAAATTCTTGCCTTATCGTGAGAAATGAATCTGGGTCCATATTAAATTGAAATTAACACTAACGATATATATATATATATATATATATATATATATATATATATATATATATATATATATATATATATATATATATATATATATATATATATATATATATATATATACACCTATATAAAAATA